>NC_081370.1:47622727-47845227 GCF_030684315.1 Stegostoma tigrinum
ACTGGTAAATTGAAAAAACTGGCTTTGGTTCATATTCGAAGCAAAACAGATGGCACGACTTATTATGAAAAGAAATCTCAAGTGTGAATCGAACAAGATAAAACAGAGCAAATTCTCATATTCAAACCAAAGCCTCATCCACTGTTCAGGCTCATTGTTTGTCTGAAAATTTGAATCTGAGTTGCTGAAATGCTTCATTGCAAATATTTTGTTAGGATTTTTTAAACTTAAATTATCTTTCAATTAATTTGTTTATTGCTACAACATTTTGTATGTATAGAGTCACTTTTAGTATGTTGAAGTGCTTTCAGAAATTAAAAGCACAGATGTCAGTCTTTGGTGGGAAGATTGTAACAAGAGAAAGATGATAGGTCATATAGATTAATTTGAAGCTTTTTGAGGTAAAGAAGTGGAAGGTTAACCAAGTGGGTCCAAGTAGATGGGATTGAACTGTTTGAAGGTTTTGTAATGGGTTGTAAAAGGGAGGAAAGGAAAGATGAATGGAAGGTTAAAGCAAAGAACCCAAGGAAATTCAATGGGTTGGAAGGTGATGTGACATTGGAAATTGACAGTGTTTCTGTCCATGAATAGGGATGTTTAAATTCAGTAGTTTTGTGGAGGGGGTAAATAGAAATCAGCAAGGAAAATTGTAAGGAATGAGCTGGATTTAATTGTAACATAGCACAAACTGCTGGCTATTGCTGCAGCTTAAGTTGTGTTATCTCCTCAAAGACATATTTAGGTTTCAAGTCTCAAAGGTTGTGCATTTGCTGTTATTTTATCAGTCAACTACATTTGCAACACTGAGAAAGCAAGGGCAAATCACACAGTGCTCATGGTGTCTTCATCGGCTACCATGTCATCCTGTGGCATCATATTTTAGACCAGGCATTTGAAATAAAGTGTAAATGATCCCAGTGAGGTGTTTGTGAAATATTACATGACTGCCAGTTGGTGCACAGGCACAGTCTGTGATATTTTGTAATTTAAATCTCAAATTTCAAACATGGATGTGTGGCTGTACATCACTGCGAAACACAGGCAGCAGTGTTACACTTTGTTTATGATATTATCATGATTTTTAACCTAAATATGTTTGTTCAGTAGCAACAACTTATATTCACAGTTTAGTATACATTGCCTTTAAGCATAATGAAACATACTGAGGTACTTCCCGGGCAGGTGCAGAGGACAGGTGCAGCAAGCCACAGAACATGACAGAAGATTCATAGGAAGCAGGCCACTCAGCCCACACCAACACTCCAACCAGACCCATCTCCACACCCCCATCCCATTCCTAAAACCCTACATTCCCCATGGCTGATCCACCTAGTCTGCACACCCCTGGATACTATGGGCAATTTACCATGACTAACTCACCTAACCTGCACATCTAAGGACTGTGGGAGAAAACCAGGCCACCCAGAGGAAACCCACGCTGGCACGAAGGAAAAGTGCAAATGCAAATCTTTTGAGATTAGAAACCTGAATGTATCTTTGTTGAGCTTCCATAACAACAGCAGCATCAGTAACCAGCAGTCAACTTTGCATTATGCTGCACTTAAATCTAGCTCATTCCTTCCCCTTTTCTTTGCCGACTTCCATTTACTCCTTCCACGTGTTTATTGAACTTAACATCCCACTCATGGAGAGGAACATTCCACACAGGGGACAGGATTGAACCTGGGTCCGTGGCACTGAGCTACTGTGCCATCCAAGGTCAGATGACCAAATGCTTGGTCAGGAAGGAAGGTCTTATAGAGTGCCTTTAAGGAAGAAGGGTGTGCAGAGGGAAAGCCAAAGGCCACTTTAACTGAACATACAACTATTAATTTTGGAGCAAGTAGAATCAACTGGGAATGCCATAGAGGTCAGAATTGAATGAACCAATATATATTGGAGACTTCTATCATTGGAGGATATCACAGAGTGGGGAAAGGGTGAGAACACAAGGGGATTGGAGAACAAGGATGAAAATTTGAAAGTCAGGGTCTTTCTTGACTGGGATCTGCCTTGACATAGAGAGTAACCTCACACAAGAAAATCAAAGTCAGTTTGGAGGTGAACTTTACATTTCAGAGACTGAATGGTCAATTTCAGCTGGTTTCCTGCTGATGTAAATCTGATCATGAGCATAAGCTGACAACAGGAGCTGGGCAGTGTCTCAGCAGGGATATGGATTTAAATCTGTTAGCAGGAAAGTACATCACAATGCCAGGAAGAGGAGAAGAATGACCCTCCAGTTGTGTACCATTCTCTACTGGAAGAGGAGGAGGAACTAGTCATAGGATTGGGTTACAGTAAGGCAGCCTGTACCTGAGTACAAGGTGGATGGTAAGCCCTTGGACAGAGAGTATGGCAATGGATGTAAACATCAGTTTATGTAGTGGTAACTATGGCATCCTAAGTGCTCTGATAAACACATGTAACTCCAGATTAAGAAAGAATTGATTAAAAGTTCAACACTTTGATAGCACCCTTATCTGTCCCACAGGCCCAGTAGCGGGTGACGAACTGCCACTTTCTGAGGGGACAGTGTCATGCTAACTCCATGCACTGTTGACCAGCTTGAATACACTTATATTGATGGTTATTGACATGTGCTTGCAAAGGGTGGCACCAGCTGATAGAGTGGCACAGGCTAAAATGGACAGATAATGGAGACAATGGCAGCTGCAGACACTCTTCATTCGAAGACATGACCCCCGAGGTGTATAAATTTACGGGAAGCATACACAGGGTGGACAGGAACGAACATTTCCCAATGATACAGGGATCAATGACCTTGGGGCACAGATTTAAGAAGGTTGCAGGTGAAATGAGGAAAACATTTTCATCCAGAGGGTAGTGAGAATCAGAAACTCACTGCCTGTAAGGGCTCTAGAGGCACAAAGCCTCATGAGAAGCATTTATTTGTGCTCCAGCAAGCCGAGGCATGAAAGGAAATAGGCGAAGTTTCGAAAAATGTGACTAAAATGGTTCAGTGCTTGTGTCTGGCAAGCATAGATTCGATGGGCTGAAATGTTTTGTTCTGTGTTGCAGACTTCAATGACTCAATGAGTCTATGCCTGAGGAAGGAACCAGTGATGCTCTGCTTCCTGCAGGTGGCAGTGTCTCAGGAATCACAGAGACCAGAATTGTAATGACACAGAGGGACCACTCAGCCCATCAGGTCTTGCACTGCCTCTCCAACACTTATTATGACTTAGTGTCATTCACCTGCCTTCCAACTCAAAAGATTAGTTACAAACTTGAACAATACTGATAGGAAAATGTGTAGCTAGGGATAAAGGAAAGCTGTAGGGAACTAAAGACAAATTTGGCATGTAAACTGTTTCTGTAGCAATGCAGCAGGTGCCGGGGGCTGCTGTGTAAAATGAGGTTATATCTGTCAGAGTTTTCAGAGGCCTTTCACCGTGGTCATCTTGAGTAGAAAAGGGAGCGACTCCAGATGACTGCAGACTCTGGGAAAGCAGTCTGTAAGAAGCCCTGGAAGCGTCCACATAACTTCATCTAGCCGCAGTCGGGGTCTGACTTGGTGATAGCTGTATGCTGAATACCAAGGCGCTAGATGTATGTGCCACTTTAAAGGTCTTGTTATGCATTTTAATAACAGTTCGTCTGTTCATTTCTACACCAGTGGGCTGTCACCAGATGGTGAACATTTAAGATGGGGGGCATGGAAAGATGTGCCCAGAGTGAAGGAAATGAAAAAACTTAATATAACGATGGGATCAATGCAATGATTACAACATTTACTGAAGACCACCTGGGCTACCTCAGGGTGAAGACTATGTTCTTTCCAGTGACATAATAATGTATTTCAGGAGAAGCAGCCATGAGCCATATATCTATCTGCTTGGCACATTATCAATGCTCATTGACATTGGTTCCACATGTACTTTTCCTGATATTGGCAGACTGTGTGCTAACTCACCATCTCTTTCCCCTCCTCATCAAGTGATCCTTATTCTCTAATGCTACCTGCCAGTTGCCACTCTGTCTGTGTTGAAGTGTCACACTGCTGCAAGTATCCATCATTAGTACATGCCCCTTGTCACCTAAGATCCATCCACAGGCAGATGCTTTGAAGAGCCAAGACACCTGCTACAAGAATAAAATGGTTCTGCCTCCTCAGGTTTGGCTTGCAAAGCCATACCTTCATACTGTCACTGTACAAGTCATCCAAAATCTTAGGCTAATGTTCTCAAATCCACCGTGACCAATGGTGGATTTTGAATTTAATAAAAAAATGTGGAATTTAAAAATTTCAAACTAGTTTAGTGGAGGCCATGTAGCTATTATTACAAATCCCACCTGGTTCATAACTGTCCTTTACAAATGGAAATCCATCATCCCTGTTATTTTTTTTCATTCATTCATGGGGTGAGAACATTTATTACCCATCCCTTATTGCCCAGGGCCCAGTTAAGTGTCAACCACATGGCTGTTGGTCTGGAGTTATATGTAGGCCAAACCAGGTTAGGATGGCGGTTTGTTTCCCTAAAGCACATTAGTGAATCAGTTGGGACAATCAACAATCAATGCATGGGCATTGTTAGACTCTTAATTCTAGGTTTTTGGTGGATTCAAATTCCACCATCTACTATGGCAGGATTTGAACCTGGGTCTTTGGATTAACAGTTCAGCAATAATACCATCAGGCCATCGCCTCCCCCCGCCTCAGCTACACTATGTATGACTCCAAACTCACAACAATATGACTGAAACTTAACCGTCCTAATAGACAATTAGAAATAGGCAATAAATACTCACAAAACCAGTGACACCAGCATACCATGGATGCTTTTATTTTGAAACAGAATGACCACATTGTTCAAGAGATAATAGGAACTGCAGATGATGGAGAATTCCAAGATAAAATGTGAGGCTGGATGAACACAGCAGGCCAAGCAGCATCTCAGGAGCACAAAAGCTGACGTTTCGGGCCTAGACCCTTCATCAGAGAGGGGGATGGGGAGAGGGAACTGGAATAAATAGGGAGATAGACATGTCGTCTAAAGAATGGGAGGGGGAGTGGAAATGGTTTGCGACTGGGAGGTGCAGTTGTTTGTTGCGCTCTGAGCGGAGGTGTTCTGCAAAGCGGTGTCCAAGCCTCCGCTTGGTTTCCCCAATGTGGAGGAAGCCACACCGGGTACAGTGGATGCAGTATACCACATTGGTAGATGTGCAGGTGCACCTCTGCTTAATGTGGAATGTCATCTTGGGGCCGGGGATAGGGGTGAGGGAGGAGGTGTGGGGGCAAGTGTAGCATTTCCTGCGGTTGCAGGGGAAGGTGCCGGGTGTGTTGGGGTTGGAGGGCAGTGTGGAGCGAACAAGGGAGTAAGGGAGTTTCCATCCCCACCCCTGTCTGCTTTCCGGAGAGACCACTCTCTCCGTGACTCCCTTGTTCGCTCCACACTGCCCTCCAACCCCACCACACCCGGCACCTTCCCCTGCATCCACAGGAAATGCTACACTTGCCCCCACACCTCCTCCCTCACCCCTATCCCAGGCCCCAAGATGACATTCCACATTAAGCAGAGGTTCACCTGCACATCTGCCAATGTGGTATACTGCATCCACTGTACCCGGTGTGGCTTCCTCTACATTGGGGAAACCAAGCGGAGGCTTGGAGACCGCTTTGCAGAACACCTCCGCTCAGTTCGCAACAAACAACTGCACCTCCCAGTCGCAAACCATTTCCACTCCCCCTCCCATTCTCTAGATGACATGTCCATCATGGGCCTCCTGCAGTGCCATAATGATGCCACCCGAAGGTTGCAGGAACAGCAACTCATATTCCGCCTGGGAACCCTGCAGCCTAATGGTATCAATGTGGACTTCACCAGTTTCAAGATCTCCCCTTCCCCTACTGCATCCCTAAACCAGCCCAGTTCGTCCCCTCCCCCCACTGCACCACACAACCAGCCCAGCTCTTCCCCCCCACCCACTGCATCCCAAAACCAGTCCAACCTGTCTCTGCCTCCCTAACCTGTTCTTCCTCTCACCCATCCCTTCCTCCCACCCCAAGCCGCACCCCCATCTACCTACTAACCTCATCCCACCTCCTTGACCTGTCCGTCTTCCCTGGACTGACCTATCCCCTCCCTACCTCCCCACCTATACTCTCTCCACCTATCTTCTTTTCTCTCCATCTTCGGTCCGCCTCCCCCTCTCTCCCTATTTATTCCAGTTCCCTCTCCCCATCCCCCTCTCTGATGAAGGGTCTAGGCCCGAAACGTCAGCTTTTGTGCTCCTGAGATGCTGCTTGGCCTGCTGTGTTCATCCAGCCTCACATTTTATCTTGGACCACATTGTTCAATCTGCCTACTACAGGACTTAAAATCCCAACTCTTTTTATTATGAAATTGCATCAGCATTTGAACCAAAATCACATTCACTTAACAAGAACAATCTATAACATAACCCTGGGGTATCAATTCTTAAGTGGTTTGCAAACTGTATGGAATGCCTAAGAACGAAGAACAAAGACACATGTGATATTAAAACTATGGATTACTTCCCAGTGCTACATCTCTGGAAGCTTTCTGTTGTCATCGTTGTACTGCCTTTATCAATGTTTTTAGCTCAAGCTAATAAAACCCCTGGTTAGCTAGAAAATCCAAATATCCTCTACAAATTTTCAAGGAGTTACTAAATGTGTTATTAGACAGCTTCCTAACAGGTACTCAGTTCATCCAATAAACTGATTCTGACCCAATAGTTATTGTCAGGTTCCACCAAAGTGAGAGGTCTTGGTTGGAGAGTCAGGGCTGTGCCTTGTTATTTGCATGTTCCTCTGTGAGTCGTATAATCAGCCTTTAAAACACAATAGCTTTTCGCTGTTCGAATCAATCCTCTTCAGAGCATTCATAGTGTGTTGAACAGAAATGACACTGCTTATTCTGCCTATAGCCAGCTGGGATAACTCCCCATTTGGGAAGGGTTTTATGAATAGAAACGAAAAGAATTTGGTTACATCAGATCAAAAAAATATAAGCTTGGTTGTTCAAATGCAATCTTTCTCTCTGCACCTGATTGTGTGGAATGAACCGTAGAAAGAGGGCAAAACAAATGCAAGGCATTCAAAATAATCAGAAATGAATGTGGCGTACTTGTTCAACATGCTGGTTTCATGTGAAATGTGTGTGGCGTACTTGTTGTTCAACATGCTGGTTTCATGTGAAATGTGTGTGGCGTACTTGTTGTTCAACATGCTGGTTTCATGTGAAATGTGTGTGGCGTACTTGTTGTTCAACATGCTGTTCCATGTGAAATGAGTTGACATTTATAATTCTCCACAAGGCTAGTTACAAACTTGAGCAATGCTGACAGGCAAATGTGTAGGTAGATACGAAGGAAAGCTGTAGGAAACTAAAGACAAATTTGGCAGGCAAATTGCTTCACTTTGCCTTTGTTCGGCAGCTCAGATTTGTCACTGGGCTTTGGCAAAAGGTTAAAAATCATAAACTTACTTGGTTTGGGACTAATTAACATGGAATCACACAAAATTAGATGTTTGAATTGTTTCTTGCAGCTTTGTCTAAATTGCATTATTCTGAATTTCCCTCAAATGATTAAATAAACAGCAAAAATTGCTTAGATGTTTGTCCATAAAAAAAACTGCATGAAGAAATAGAGTTTTTCCTTAACTTTAAACATAAAATTTGGCAAGATACGGTACTAGAGCTTACTCTGAAATGTTTGGAGGGTAGAAAATACACAGGGTAACAGAAAAGTACAATAAAATTTCAATTTGAACTCATAGATAGGTCAATTTTTTTCATACAACGCTATTTTAAGAATTTTGTTCTTATCAAATAATTTTTTTTAGAAAATATTATGAGATACTCTTGAAATTTGACACCTGAACGTAGAACTTGTGGCATAGAATGGATGCTATTTATAGAAACAGCTCTACTTTCAAGTTGATAAATTTCAATGGAGAGAAAATCAGGCAGATTCAACAAGGAACAGCTTCTACATAATGGCAAATCCATAACAGAGTGACAAGTTAAAAAAAACTACCCATCCCAAACATCTCATCTACCAATGCTCAGCCTTGGTCAGGGGTTCGCATAATGGAGTCATCAACCATTCTTTCAGACTGTAACATGTCTTCCAGTAACAAAACCAGAGCTGTGGATGTTGTAAATCAAAAGCTAAAACAGAAGTTGCTGGAAAAAACTCAGCAGGTCTGTCAGCATCCGCGAAGAGGAATCAGCGCTAACATTTTGGATCCAGTGACACTTACTTAGAACTGTTGGTAACTAGGAAAATGTCAGTTTATATGCAGAAGAAAGGTTTCAAGGAGGTGTCTGAAGTAAACAATGGGTGGGAATAGAACCCAAAGAGGGAGAAGGGCGGTTGGAAAGACAAAGGATTTGATAATGATCTGACTAGGAGGGTGAATAATTGTTAATGGAGACGGGCAATAAATGCTGCCTAGCCAGCGATGCCCTCATCTTGTGAATGAACAAAGAAAGTTAATAGGTATATGGCAAAGTTAAGTTAATAAGTATAAGAAAGTTACGGTGTATGGAAGTCTTGCCTTTGTCAGTCATAGCAAAGGTTATAAAATCATGTAGGCCATGAATGGAGCTGTACAGGACTTTGATTAGGCGACGCATGGAGAACTATAGCAGTTCTGGTCACCACACTACAACGAGAAATGTGACTACGCTCGATGGGCTACAGAGGAAATTCACCAGAAAGTCACCTGAAATGGAACATTTCAGTTATGATGAGGGGCTAGATAAAGCTCATGTTGTTTTCTTTGGAGCAGAGAAGGTTTGAGGCAGTCTGATAGCGGATTATAAGGTTATAAGAGGCATGGGACTGACTGAATAGAAAGCAACTGTGTCCCTTGGTTTAAGGGTCAATAATAAAGGGGACATAATTTAAGAAGTGAAAAGCAGGAGATTTAGAGGTGATGTGATAATGGGAACTGCAGATGTTGGAGAATCCAAGATAACAAAGTGTGGAGCTGGATGAACACAGCAGGCCAAGCAGCATCTCAGGAGCACAAAAGCTGACGCTTCGGGCCTAGACCCTGCATCAGAGATTTAGAGGTGATTTTTGGTAAAATGTTATCACACAGGGAGTGTTGTAGATCTGGAATGCACTGCCTGGGAAAGTAGTTGATGTGGGAAAACTCAAAAATTTTAAAAAGATGAGCAATTGAGGTGTCGTAACAGTCAAGGCTATGGGACTAGTGCGGGAAAGTGAGAGTAGGATAGGTGGTAATATATTTTTGGCTGTGCTGACTTGATGGGCTGAAGGGCCTCTTCTGCGCTGTACGAGTCTATGATTCTATGAACGACATGCTCAGGTTTACTTGTGACCAAGATCCCTCAAATTTAGACACTGCAGCTGGTGGGGTGGCAAAATCTTGTCCAATAGTGGAGCCTGTGGCTTGCTAGTTTTGGGTGGGTTTTTCTCGGTGTATCTGTGACTAGAGGGCACAGAAAGCTGCCATATTGCTGGCTAGGTACAGTTTCATCCTCCTCAGTGTGAAACTGCGCCTGGTAAGGTTTCCATACAGCCACTGTAAATGGCAGGGCATGGCTTGTACTGATTGAGCTGGAACACCAGCTGAGATTTAGTTATGGCACTGGCGGCAGACATCCCTCAAGATCCCAGCTGTTCAGAGTTCTTCCACCCACTGGCTGGTGCAAGTCATATGTGTGCATGGCGTCATAGAGGCACGATCCATACATAATAAACTGGGCAGTGGAGGATTACACGATAAATCCCGCTGGAGTTCACGGAATGAAACACTTGTCGAAACCTGTGAAATTGACATCTAGTCAAAATTTGGTAAAAGTCAGCACAGAGTACTGAACCTCAGGTATCCAGCTGTCTTATAGTTGTGCCTGAAAGCTCTTGTATCTATTATATACGCTCATGCAAATATAATTCCTTGGAGATTTACTTCCATAAACTTTAGGTCTTTTGATATAATGTCAATACTTTTAGAATATAGAACATAGAACAATACAGCACTATACAGGTCCTTCAGCCCACAATGTTGTGCTGACCTAATATCCAGCTCTTAAGATCAAAGTAACCTGCATACCCTTCATTTTAATATCATCCATGTTCCTATCCAAGAGTGGCTTAAATGTCTCTACTGTATCTGACGCTACTACCATCGCTGGTAGTGCATTCCACGCGCCCACCAATCTCTGTGTAAAGAATCGTCCTCTGACATCTCCCCTATACATTCCTCCAATCACCTGAAAATTATGGCCCCTCGTGGTTGCTATTTCTACCCTGGGAAAAAATCTCCGGCGGCCCACTTTGTCTATGCCACTCACCATCTTGTACTCCTCTATCAAGTGACCTCTCATCTTTCTTCCGTCCAATGAAAAAAGCCCTAGCTCCCTCAACCTTTTCTCATAAGACCTGCCCTTATGGAAAATAAAATGGAATACGCAAAGCAATAAGATAATGACCTAAGGCTACATAGAACAAATTAAGTATATATGAATGGAAGACAGTAAGAGTAGGTTAGTCAAGTCAAATGACATGACATGAGGGTAAACAGGCTGAGGGCCATAAGGACATAATGTCATAGATTAGGTGGTATTAGTTGGTACTGCATTAGGAGATACCAGGTGCACTGGAGCAATGGTAGCACGGTGTGATTAGGATAGTACCATCATGTGATATGTAATCTCAAATACTGAAGGCCATGATGACCTACTGTAGCAGATTAGGTACAGAGTGGGAGACCATTGCGGCAGAAAATAATCATCGTCTAATAGGTTTTGAAATAATTGTAGCAGAGATGATTCAGCAGACGAATAGCTTGGAGAGATAACACTGATTAACACAGTTGAGAAATAAATGTAGCAGAGATGATTCAGCAGACGAATAGCTTGGAGAGATAACACTAATTAACACAATTGGTTATGCTGACAACCTGAGAAAGGGCATGATAACTGAATAGGTATAAAAGATAACAAGCCTCGAGGATTGGGGGCGATCGGGAAACCATTTTCTGATTGTCACAGCTTTTGTTTTCAAATAAAAGTTTAACTTCTTGAAGAATTCTCTACGTCCCCTGGTCATTCTCCACGACACTCTCCAGCCCAGGCAGCCTCCTGGTAAATCTCCTCTATACACTCTATAAAGCTTCCATATCTTTCCTATAATGAGGTGACCAGAACTGAACTCAATGTTCCAAGTGTGGTCTAACCAGAATTTTACAGGATGCCTCCTTACTTTCTGAATGACCCTACCATGGGGAATGTTATCAAATCTTGCTAAAATCCATGTGCACCACATCCACTGCTCTGCCTTCATTAATGTGTTTTGTCACATCCTCAAAGAATTCAATAAGGCTTGTGAGGCATGACTTACCCCTCACAAAGCCATGCTGACTATTTCTAATCAAACTGTGCTTTTCCAAATAATCATAAATACTATCTCTCAGAATCATCTCCAATAATTTGCTCACCAAAGAAGTAAGACTGACTAGTCTGTAATTCTCAGGATTATCCTTCTTCCTTTTCTTGAATAAGGGAATAACATTTGCTAACCTCCAATCATCTGGTATTACTCCAGAGGACGCAAAGATCATCGCCAAAGGGGCAGCAATCTCTTCCCTTGCTTCCCGTGGTAAGCTTGGTTATATCCCTTATGGCTCACGAGATTTATCTATCCTCATGTCTTTTTTTTCAAATTTTCTAGGACATTCTCCTTCCTAACATCAACCTGTTTGAGGAGTTTCTTGTATCACAGGGTTATGGTTCTTTGAAATTCCTTGCCAAAGATAGTTGTGTGGGCAGGGTCTTTGTCTACTTTTAAGGCTGAGATAAATCAATTGTTGATTAGTCAGGGAATCAATGCTTATGAGGAAAATGCGAAGAAGTACGTATGAGGAATGTTGTATCAGTCACAATCCTATGCAATGGCAGAGCAGACTCAAGATTCCAAATGGTCTATTCCTGTTGCCGTATCTTATTGCCTTATTACTTAGTTGCTAGGGGATGAAGGTTTCTGTATCCTCACAGGAACAGTCTTAGTCAGCAAACATAATGATGCAGTCTTCATTGAGAATGAGGACCCAAATGTCAGGTACCTCACCACTTGTCCTGGCCCTTTATGGCCCTGATATGAGCCATTTTTCTCATGAAATAAGAGAAAGTGAGGCATTGATTTATTTGAAGGTCATTGGCACAGCTGTCAACATTGGTGGAGGTGGTGTGAAGGCGGTGATGTGTGTGTGAGTGAGTAAGCAATATAGCAGGGATGCGGGGGTAGTGTTGGGGGTAGAGAGTGGGTGAGAACAAGTGAGAGAAGATGTTGCAATCAATGGTGAGTGGCAAGGACTTTTTTCTGAATGGCAGGCAGTGCGGGGGTCATGCAGGGACCGGTACTGGGACCCCAGCTTTTTACAGTGTATGCTAATGATTTAGATGAGGGAACTAAATGTAATACCTGAAAATTTGCAGAGGGCACATAGTTGGGTGGACATGTGAACTATGAGGAGAATGCTGAGATGTTGCAGCTCACTGAGCTGGTTAGTTTGCCGACGTTCCATTGCCCTGCTGGGTAACATCATCAGTGCAGCCTCCAGTGAAAGTGTATGTTGCAGTATGGTTTGGGTAGGGTGTGAGTGAGTGGGCAAATGTTTGAAGATGCAATATAATGTGGGTAAATGTGAGGCTGTCCACTTTGGTAGCAAAGATAAGGGTAATTATTATTTGAATGGCTGTAAGTTGAGAGAGGGGAATGTGTGTCTGTGCGTCAGTAGCTGAAAGTAAGACACTGGTGCAGCAGGCAGTGAAGAAGGCAAATTATGTGTTGACTTTCATAGTTAGAGGATTCAAGCCCAGAACAAGGATGTCTTGCTGCACTGTTTCAGAGCTTTAATTGGGCCACACCTGGGGTTGTGTGTTCAGTTTTGTTCTTCTTATTCAAGGAAAGATGCTCTTGCTATAGAAGGAGTGCAGAGAAGGTTTAACAAATTGATTCCTAGATGGCAAGACAAATGCATGAGGGGAGATTGAAATGGTTAGGATTTTCAGAAGAATGAAGGGCAATCTCATAGAGACATAAAAATATTCTAACAAAACTTCATGGGGTAAGTGCAGAAGGAGTGATCCTGCAGTGAGGGAGCCCAGAACCAGGAGTAAGATCTGAAGGATAACAATAAAGTTTTTAGGACTCTGATAAGGGGAAATTTCCTCACTTAGGGAGTGATGAGCCTGTGGAATTCTCTATCATGAAAAAGTGGTTGAGGCAAAAACATTATGTGTTTTCATAGCTCCTGAAGGATTAAGGAATCAAGGAATGTGCGGAGATACCGTGCAATGTATTGAGCTCAGTGATGTTCCGTGATCATATTGAATAGTGGAGCAGATCTGGCAGGTTGAATGGCCTACTCCTGCTCCTTTCTTCTACATTTCTATGTTTCAAAGACAGGAAACTTGAGGGAATTACGAGATTGTCTACCAAGGCCATTCTCAACACCATGAGCAACTAACTGCAATTCAATCAAAGTTCTAAGCTGATGTAGCCATTAGTTTTGAATTATGTTTTACTCCTAATTACATTTATCGCTTTCAATCTTTATTTCATTTTTTGTGTAATAATTTAAGTATGCATTGTGCCTTGCTAACTGCGAGAACTCTTCAATTTGGTTTTTTGATATGATTCATTCACAGTCCAGAAGAGATGCCCTTTGAAGGGCATCAAATTTAAAATGAAGCCACGAAGGAGGAAGAGATAGGAGGAACTGCAGATGCTGGAGAATCTGAGATAACATGGCGTAGAGCTGAATGTACACAGGAGGCCAAGCAGGTTCAGAGGAGCAGGAAGGCTGACGTTTCGGGCTTAAATCCTTCTTCAGAAATGGGGGAGAGGAAGGGGGTGCTGAAATAAATAGTGAGAGAGTGGGAGGCAAACAGAAGATGGATAGAGGAGAAGATAGATGGAGAGGAGCTGGACCGGTCAAAGAGGTGGGGATGGAGCCAGTAAAGGTGAGTGTAGGTGGGGAGGTAGGGAGGACATAGGTCAGTCCAGGGAGGACAGACAGATCAAGGGGGTGGGATGAGGTTAGTAGGTCAGAGATGAGGATGGGGTTTGAGGTGGGAGGAGGGGATAGGAGGTAGGGAAAACAGGTTAGGGAAGCGGGGACGAGCTGGGCTGGTTTTAGGATGCGATGGGGGAGGGTGGATTTTGAAGCTTGTGAAATCCACATTGATACTATTGGGCTGCAGGGTTCCCAAGCAGAATATGAATTGTGGCACTGCAGGAGGCCCAGGTGGACACACCCTCTGCTCCTGGACACCACTCCAAGGCCTCCCACACTCCCTTGACCTCTTCATCTCCAACTGCCGTCATGACATCAATCGCCTCAACCTCTCCACCCCTCTCATCCACTCCAACCTCTCCCCCGCAGAATGTGCAGCCCTATGCTCCATCCGCTCCAACCCCAACCTCATTGTCAAACCCGCAGACAAGGGAGGCGCAGTTATAGTATGGCGCACTGACCTCTACAACACTGAGGCCAGATGCCAACTCTCCGACACCTCCTCCTACCGTCCCCTTGATCATGACTCCAGCCCTGAGCACCAAACCATCATCTCCAAAACCATCCACAACATCGTCACCTCAGCTGACCTCCCACCCACAGCCTTCAACTTCATCGTTCCCCAACTCTGCACCGCCCGCTTCTATCTACTTCCCAAAATCCACAAACCTGTTTGCCCTGGTCAATCCATTGTCTCTACCTGCTCCTGCCCCACCAAACTCATCTCCACCTATTTGGACCCCATTTCTCCCCCTTAGTCTAGGAACTCCCTACCTACGTCCGTAACACCACCCCTGCCCTTCACCTCCTCTAGAACTTCCAATTCCCCAGTCCCCAACACCTCATCTTTACCATGGATGTCCAATCCCTGTACACCTGTATCCCCCATGCAGCTGGCATAAAGGCCCTCCACTTCTTCCTGTCCCGACCAGTCCCCCTCCACTGACACCCTCATCTGCTTAGCAGAACTCGCCCTCACCCTCAACAACTTCTCTTTTAATTCCTCCCACTTCCTACAGACAAAGGGGGTGGCCACAGGTACCCGCATGGGCCCAAGCTATGCTTACCTCTTTTCAGTTGCGTGGAACAATCCCTCTTCCATACCTACACTGGCCATAAACCCCACCTCTTCCTCAGTTACATTGATAACTATCAGCGCTGCCTCATGCTCCCACAAGGAGGTGGAATAGTTCATCAACATCACCAACGCCTTCCACCCCAACCTTCAGTTCACCTGGACCATCTCCAACACATCCCTCACATTCCTGGACCTCTCTGTCTCCATCTCCGGCAATCACCTAGAACCCGATATCCATTTCAAGCCACCGACTCCCACAGGTACCGAGAATACACCTCCTCCCACCCACTTTCCTGCAAAAATGCCATCCCCTATTCCCAATACCTTTGCCTCTGCTACTTCTACTCCCAGGATGAGGCATTCCACTCCTGTACATCTCAGATGTCCTCATTTTGCAAGGACCCCAACTTACCCCCCCGCAATGATTGAGAACACCCTCAACCACGTCTCCCGCATTTCCCACAATTCATCACTTACACCCCTTCCCCACAATAACAACCAAAACAGAAGCCCCTCGTCCTCACCTACCACCCCACCAACCTCTGGATCCAATGCATCATCCTCCAACACTTCCAACATCTGCAATCCAACCCCACTACCAAAGATATTTCTCCCTCCCCACCCTTCCCTGCTATCCGGAGGGACCACTCTCTCCTTGACTCCCTTGTCTGCTCCACACACCCCTCTAGCCCCACCTCACCTGTCACTTTTCCCTGCAACTGCAGGAAATGCTACACCTGCCCCATGCCTCACCCCCATTCCAGGCCCCAAGAAGACATTCCACATCAAGCAGATGTTCACCTGCACATCTGTAATGTGGTACACTGCATCCGCTGTACATGGTGTTGCCTCCTCTACTCTGGGGAAACCAAGCAGAGGCTTGGGGACCACTTTGCAGAACACTTACGCTCAGTTCGCAGTAAACAACTGCACATCCCAGTAGCAAACCATTTCAACTCCCCCTCCCATTCCTCAGACGACATGTCCATCCTGGGCCTCCTGTAGTGCCATAATGATGCCACCCATAGTTGCAGGAACAGCAACTCATATTCTGCCTGGGAACCCTGCAGCCCAATGGTATCAATGTGGATTTCACCAGCTTCAAAATCTCCCCTCCCCCCACTGCATCCCAAAACCAGCCCAATTCGTCCCCACCTCCCTAACCTGTTCTTCCTCCCAGCTATCCCCTCCTCCCTCACCCCCATCTCCTACCTACTACCCTCATCCTGTTCCCTTGATCTGTTTGTCCTCCCTGGACTGACCTAATCCCTCCCTACTTCCGCACATACACTCACGTTTACTGGCTCCATCCCTGCCTCTTTGACTGATCTGTCTCCTCTCCACTTATCTTCTCCTCTATCCATCTTCTGTCCGCCTCCCCTTCTCTTCTTATTTATTTCAGAATCCCCTTCCCCTCCCCCAATTCTGAAAAAGGGTCTAGGCCCTAAACGTCAGCCTCCCTGCTCCTCTGATGCTGCTTGGCCTGCTGTGTTCATCCAGCTCTACACCTTGTTATCTTAGAAATGAAGAAGTCTGTGTTTTGGACTTAAACTTTGCGGACAGATTTTTTTCCTAATACTGATCTCAGAATTCAGGCTAGTATCCTTTAACTTATGTTAGAGTTGATAATTCACCATGTACATTAGAATCAGGTTGATTAAAACATATTATCTCACATACTTGTTTATAATATACAATGATTTTCAAATGACACTGGCGAACTTTATAAATTGTGCTATTTCCCTGGGTATACATTGTAATGCTTTGACCTTTGCATATCATTAATTAAAAACTGTTATTGAACTGAATGCATTTCAAAAACTTTAAACAGACACAGGAATAAAAATCAAGTTGAAGATTATCCACATTATAACTCTGTATTTAGCAGAATTTCTGCAATCTTAATGAGAACCCTCAGCGCTGACAGAGAGGAAATAATATTGCAGATCAGAAGCATCGAGCAATGAGATTATTATGCAAGTCCATTGTTGTGGCAGTTGTGTTATTTTTGGTATTGTGCTTGCATTACATCTGAAGTGTAAAATGTTATATCCCTCATTGAATCTAAAGGGAAGGTGAGTATACTGTTCCAATTATAGCACTGCCGTTTCTCACAGGATTGAAATACATGTGCATAATGAACATTGGGAGGAACAGAACAGAGAATGAAGTGTTAGACTTCTAGAATATTGCTGCACTTGGTTCTCCAGGGGTAAAACTGGTCTCTGCCCTTAATAAATAATAACTGCATGGTGAATCAGCAGCCCCGTTAATACCATATGTGGTTTTCTAAGGGAAAAGTACGGGATATTAAGGATGGTGTGAAACCATCAATTGAATTACTATTAGCAAACTGCACAGTATTGGTGTTATACTGTTTTCAACCCCACTGTATCTTGTTTGGTCTGGTTACAGTCCAAGCAATTCTGTAAAGTTTTGCTATTTATATCCATCACCAGTGAAGAAAGTAATACAGCCCTATTGAGGTGATGCATGTTGTTGATTAAACCTTTGCCCTTACTTGTCTATTTTCACCAATAAGCAGACAAAAGGATAATAAAACATCAGGTCACAAGCTTTAAAACTGTCATATGTGACAGATGGCACCAGTAGTGACCTGTTTCCCTAACGTGCTTTTGCACATTTCTCAGGAGATACGGCACTGATATCAACAGAGGCTACTTTTACCTTGTCAGAAAGTACTTGAGCTGCACTACACGAAGGTTGGCGAATTTTCAAATGCAATGGTTCACCTTTTGAACCAGCTTGAAGTTTAAACAAAAAAATTTGGACTGCATGTTTAAAGCAAAATGGATTATTCATGTCAGTCAGTATTATATATTTAGGGAGAAACAGGCCCAGCACTATCTTTCAGGGCTTTTGTTGCAATGCACAGACAACCTATTTTTACATCAACACACACAAAAAAAGCAATTGGTCAATGTTTGGGCTGGCTCTTGAAATAATCACGGTAGTGGGGTGATTCAAACTGGAAATGCTCAAGAGTGCAGCTTTAGAGGAAGCAAGATTTATGCAATTAAAAGTAAGACTATGGGCCATGTTATAAAACAGAAAGACCTAGGGGTTCAGCTACATAATTCTTTGAAGTTTGCATCACGTATAGAAAGGGTGGTTAAGAGGGAAGTTAGCATGCTTGCCTTCGTTGCTCAGACCTTTGAGTATCAGGTTTGGGATGTTATGTTGAGGTTGTACAGGACACTGGGGTGGCCTGTTCTGCAGTACTGTGTGCAGTTCTGGTCACCCTGTTATAAGAAGGATATTATCAAGCTGGAGGGTTTTTAGATGATATTTACCGAGATGTTGCTGGGAATGGAAGGTTTGAGAGATATGGAGATGTTTGATAGGCTGGTACTTTTATCACTGGAACTTAAGAGGCTGAGAGGTGATGTTATAGAGATTTATAAAATCATGATGGGCATCGATAAAGCAAATGGTATCTGTCTTCTCCAAAAGGTAGGGGATTTCAAAATGAGGGGGCATTTTTTAAGGTGAAAGGAGAAAGATTTGAAAAAGACATGAGGAGCAATTTTATTACACAGAGAGTTGGTGACATGAGGAATGAACTTCCTGAGGAGGTGTTGGATGCAGGTACAGTTATAACATTTAAAAGGCATTTGGACATGGATAAGAAATGTTTAAAGGGATATGTGCCAAGTGCAGGCAGGTAGGACTAGTTTATTTTAGGATTATGATTGACTTGAACGAATTGGACCGTACGGTCTATTTCCGTGCTGTATAACTCTATGCCACTGTGAAATTCTGTCAAAGAGTTCTGAGGGTCTGGGTAATTTTAGTGCTACAGATGGTTGAGACCATGGAGCAATTTTGAAATCAAGGATGAAATTTTTAAAATCAAAAGGTTGCTTGACCATGAGCCAACATATGCCAGTGGTTGTAAGAGTGAAAAGGCGAATGGGACTTTGTGCAAGCTAAGGCACAAGCAACAGAGCTTTCGATGAGCTGAAATTTACAAAGGATCGACCATGGGTGGCCAGTCAGGAGTGCATTAGAATGATCTGGTCTAATGTGTGCAATGATGGTTTCAATGTGGATTTAAGCAGCTGATAAATGGGGATGCAAAGTCAAGAGATGTTAGGAAGTGGAATGAGCTGTTCATAGTGATGGTGTGAATATGAGCTCCTATTGATCAAAGAAAGGGAAATTCTAATCAAATATATCCCAGTTCGCAAAGCCAATGCAATAGCAAAACAGTAAAACATGATCCTGATCATCAATGCCATTGTGAACACTGAATGGTTGATTTCACATTTTTCAGATGGTCAATGATATGAGAATGTCATCTGGTTTTTCTGACTAAGCATTCAAACCTGCCAGTTTAGAGCACACATCAAAAACTAATCTGTGTCAGAAACAATAACTGAGATTTCCAGAAAAGCTCAGCATGTGTGGCAGTCCCTGTAAAGAGAAGTCAGAGTTAACGTTTTGGGTCAAGTGACCTTTTCTCACTCTCTTCCTAATTCATGTGTTTGATAAATCTTCGTTAAAGTGATTTACTGACATGGGAACTAAGATCTGTACTGTATGTTATTATCCTGGACTGCATGAGCTATCAGGCGGTACATTCTGACTCCATCTCTGGCTTTGTTTCTATAGCAGCTTCCTCGGAACAATTCCAGTTCCATTTTAGTGCTAGTATGTGGAGCAAATCGTGAAACAGCGCAACAGAGGACGAGAAAGTACAATGGACACCAGTAAAGTAAATGTTCACATGGCTTTATCTATGACTAAATAGCTGCAGTGTGTAGCAGTAAATGAATTATAATCTCTGCAGTCAAAAGGTTTATGCATGCTGCAATCAGACTTAAGGAAAGAAGTGCATCTGTGATTGGGAAATGAAAATGTTGTCAAATTTTGCTCAGGAGGATATTTGTACTTTGTACTCAAGTGATAGTAGAGATTTGAGGCAAGTTATGGGAAACATGGAACTAAGTTTTTTCTCTGAACAAAGTACCTAATGGGGACAATTAAAGAAGTTCGAGGGAAAAATAATGACAAAGAACATTCTCCTCATGATCTACATTTTTGTTATTTGTTCACAGAGTGTCAGTCTCACTGGCTTGTGTTAACCTAATTACTACTGAAAAGTTTGTAGTGAGCTTCCTTCTTGAACTGTTGTAGTAAAACTATGTTTCACGTGCATATTAAAAAGAACAGAACTTAAAATAAAACACAGAGGTGAGAGTGACTGCTTTTGGCATCAAAACAGTATTTATTAGAAAGGGGAATCAAGGACCCAAGCTATATTGTAGTTAATGAAAATTGTCTGCTGGTTGGAATCATACCAAGCACGAAAGTGAGACGATTGTGCTTGCTGGTGGCCAGTCATCTCCAGTCTCAAGACATTGCGACAGGAGTTCCTCAGAATAACTTCCAAGGCTGAAGCATCAGCCACGTATTCAATATTTCTTTCTCCAACATATGGCCAGGAGTAAGGATATTCATTTATGGTCGTACAATATTCAGTGGCATTCACTATTCCTCAGATACTGAACTGAATGTGGGGAAATGCAATGTGATGGACAATGTTTAGGCTTGGAGAAATATAAGAGGCAAATGACATTCCCATTACGCATGTCTCAGTCAAAGACCATCTCCAGGAAATGAGAGCAAGCTATCAGCTGTAGGAGTTTAATGGCGTTATTACCATTGTATTCCACGCTATCAACATCTTGGACATTAGCATTGGCCAGAAACTGAAATGGATCAGCAGATCAGAGGCTAGGAATTATGCAACAAATAACTCACCTCCTCACCACCTAAATTGTTATGTCATCTACAAGCGACATCTCTGAATTATTTTGGAATACTCTCCACTTACCTGGGTGAGTGCCACTCCAACAATCTTCAAGAAGCCTGATGCCTTCCAGGACAAAGTAACCAGCTTGATTGGCACATATTCAGCACCTTCAAACTTTACTTATCTTGGCACTGATGTACAGTGGCAACAAGCAATGTGTACTATCTACAAGATGCACTGTGATATCACATCAAGGATCCTTCAATAGCACCTTTCGTACCTACAGCTTCTACCATTTAGCAGGTCAAATAGATGCATGGGAACACTGTCACCCTCAAGCACTCTCCTAAGCCATGCACCATCCTGATATGGAACTATGTCCCTGTAGCTTCACTGTAGTTGGGCCAAAGGACCTCAATATGGCAGCAAGGGGCACCTGATGTGTTTGGTATGACCTCACATCAGGTGCCCCTTCCTCACAAGCAGACGGGACAGAGCCAGTGGGCACCCAGGCAGAAGAGGATCCAGGTACAGGCACATCAGAAATCTCCTCTCACATCAAAAACTTGTAACTCCCTTTTAGATAGCATTCTGGGAGTACCTGCACAAAATGGACAACAGCAGTTCCGGACGACACCTCGTCATTAGCTTTTCAGCATCAATTAGGGATGGGCAATGAATTCTGACATACCAAGTGATGCTCAGATCCCATGAAGATAAATATGTTAAAAAATCTCCAGTTGCTACCCACCCCCAACCCACCCTCCACAGCACACATTAAAAAAAAATTCAAGGCAGTTCCTCCAATCTTCTCCTGTAACCTTGGTAGAAAATCAATTGGTTAAACTCCACTACATGTACTGTAAGCAGATCTGGGCGTCACATCTTATGAATGCTGTATTGGCCTGGGAGGTAGTACAATGTACATTTATAGGTATGATATCAGGAATTCAGGAGTTAACTTATGACAAATGATTTGACAAATTAGGACTGTTTTCTCTTAAATTTAGGTGGTTAGGATCTGATTTGATCAAAGTCTTCAAAATATTAACAGGAAAGGACAGGGCAGATAAAGACAAACTATTTTGTGGTATATGCTCATATTCACTGGTTGGGTAGGGACATGAGGACGTAAGGTTCATGGGTAGATCTACCAGGAAATGGAGGATGTTTGGGGCTTCACGGGCATGTAGAGGTGGAGCCCGGAAATCACTGCTTGAAGCAAGCTCATTGTCACCTTCCATTATCCTGCAATTGCGCTACAGGAAAGAAAACAGCCACCAGCACACCCAGGGCAGCTAGGGTTAGTGTCTTGATCTACAAAGGTTCTTCAAGGGTGACATAGACTCACTCACTGCAGAGGACACAGCTGCGGGCTCCTGGTCTCTGGTGACCATTATCCATTTTCCCACTGTGGGCTGACAACCTCCCAGGCCCCAACATTGCTGAGCATTTCATATAAAAACAATACATTTTGACTGGGGCCAGTGGTGCCACACCAGGCCTGGGGCACCCGGACAAATGGTGCCTAGCTGCCAGAGTCCCTTCTAAAAGTTGACGTTGTCTGCACATGATGCAACAGCTTCTCAGGCTGGGGTTAACTGCATAGAGCATCAAGTATGTGAACTGATGTCTGACCTCACTGAGCAACCGTTACAGTGAGGGCCCCACCGAGATAAGGCAAACAGGTTTCTGTAACACTCTAATCATGTTTTAACAAAGGTCAGATTTTATTTGTAGTGAAAGATTGTCTCTGCCAATAATGTGCCGTCAAAAGGTTTTCTAATTTCTTTCCTTCACACTATGTCAAAGTGAAGTCCCAGGTTTGCAGGTGGAAGGGACAGAGCCTGACTTATACTGAAGTCCAGCGGTCTTTGAGGTTTGCCTGTGAGAGGGGATTTCTGAAATGCCTGTACCTGGGTCCTCTTCTGCCCGGGTGCCTACTGACACTGCCTTGCCTGCTTGTGAAGAGGTGCCACCCGATGTGAAGTCAGTGTAACACACTCTCCTGTTGCCATACTGTGTTGCTGAGAGCCAAGGTTTGGGTGATTGAGAGCAGGTCTGTGTACATTTCCAGCAGAATGTATAACTGTTGGATATGGCTATCCATGGCATCCACCAACCTGTCCATGGAGGCAGCCAGATGACCACATTCTTCAGGCAGCTGCATTCCCATAGTGTTGCTGCAGTCCTGCAGCCTCTGGCCTATGAGGGCCATTGTGTCCAGTGTACCTGTGTGGGGGTACTGTGCCTGTTTGCACGTGTGGACATAGTTCCTGATGGCCAGCAACACAGGGTCCTCACCTGCCTGGAGCTCAGACCCTGTCTGGTCTTCAGTAGTCCTCTGACTAATGGGACATCTCTTCTTCAGTCAGAACATAGCATTGGTGTACTCCTAAGCATGTGCTCCTGACTCTAAGCTTGCTAATGCTCCCACCAAGGTGTCAGTCTCGGAGCTGCTGGTAGGAGTGCAGGAGGCAGCCAAACAATGTCTGCTGTCAGATCTCTGAGCTCTCCTTCACTGAGATGCTATAGGGCCTTTTTTGCCCACTTGACTACTGAGATAGGGGACATCCTGTTTAAATCTGAAAGGCATGAAAGACAGAAGACATTGTGGTTAAGGGTTTAAAGTTGTGTACAATTTATGATACTGACAGTGGAGCTAATGTGAGAGTTGCAGTGGAATGAAGAAGGGGGCTTACTTGTTGTCAGGATGGCTTCACATCTTGCCCAGAGCAGTCCTCTGCTCCTTCTCCTGCAGGTGCCACTTTTTGAGGACTGTGAGTAGTTCTGGATGCCCTGCTATAGAAGTTATACTATGAAATTGTAGAGGGTGCAGATAAGATCTACCGGAATGTTACCAAGACTGGAGGATTTGAGATATAAGGATTGGCGAGAAAAGATGGGACTTTTCTCATGGGTGCATAAGAGATTGAGGGGTGACCTCATAGAGGTTCATAAAATCATGAGGGGCATAGGTAAGTTAAATAGCAAAGGCCTTTTCCCTAGGGTTGGGGTGAGTTCAAAACTTGGGGGTATATTGAGAGGAGAAAGACTTAAAAGGGACCTGAGGGGCAACTTTTTCGCACAGAGGGTGGATCTTATGTGGAATGAACAGCTAGAGGAAGTGGTGGATACAACATTTAAAACAACTTTGTGCATGTGCATGAATTGAAAAGGCTTAAAGGGATATTGGCCAAATACAGGCAAGTGGGACTAGTTTAGTTTGGGACACTTGGTCAACATGGGCGTGTTAGACCAAAGGGCCTGTTTCCACACTGTATGACTCTATCCTCTCTGCATAGAAGGGTTGACTAGGCTAATGTTGGGCTCCCATATGGACCCATGCTGTCCTATTTTCGGCTGTTATCTTCCTGGAAAATGGTGAAGTTAATCATTTCAATTATTGGCTCCAGTTGTATCAGAGCCTTCATAACGTGGTGTTACATTTCAGAACTTAAGAAAATGTGTTGACGTCTCACAAGTGAATGAGTTGGAAGTGCAGAGTCCATGCAGGATTCATACTGTGAGAGGGTGGTTGTGGGGGGCGGCGGGGGTGGTGAGGGAGAGCAAAGATGTTTCCTGCAACAGCAGATGTGGTAGAACATTAGCCTTGGTGGGAGGTTGGCAACATAGCAGGGACAGAGCAAGTGTGAGGTAGCAGACAGAAGATGGTGACACTAATTCTTAGCTGAGTGAAGAAGGTCTTTGACCTTCTCCTTCTTTCAACATGGCTGTGCATTTGTCTGGATTATGGAGATCCCACTAACCCTAGTGGTGATCTCAGCAGGGTCTGATAGCAATGACCTCCTCTGCCAGTACTGTGTGGGATATGGATGTCTTTCCTTTAGATTTAGATTTAGATTTTATTGTCACCCCTACTCAGGTGCAGTAGTACAGGAGTACAGTGAAAAGTGTATAAAGTGGTCATTCTCCATCTTAGCGTCCAAAGGTCGGGATTAAAAACAAAAGCAGAAATAAAAGAAACAGATAAAAGAAAGGGAAACATTCAGGTCACTCCTCTGCCTCCACCATGAGATTTCACTGCCAGTAAAACAAAGCCACAAACTCCATCCCTCAGTCTGCGAACACTCAGGTGCCTTGGGTTCCCACATGCTGCTACAGCTGGAATGCCACAGCCTCCACTGTCAGGCAGCCAGGCCTTGCCATGGCGTTGAGCTTCACCACCACCTAAGGAACCATCTCACCATTCTTTGTCATTGAGCAGGCCATCCAGGTCCCTATCCACAGGGTGCCATGTTTCCTCTGTCATCCATGCCCAGGTGATAAACTACTACTACTCCACAATGCCAACACGTGCCTGGGTGTGTAACATTAGAAACACGGTGCAGGTGCCAGTAATACCAATCCATCCTGGGAAGTACATTGAGTGGCAAGTTCTTCCAGACACAGGAAGTGGTGGAATCAGGATAACATTGGCATGCAACGGTTGTGGGGAGTTTAGGTAATGATGTAGATTTGGGATTAAATGGTGAGAAAATTCTCTCTGCTTACAGAAAGGAATAATTAATGAAACTCATTAAAATTAAAACTTAGCCAAAATATCATCAAGATTGATAATTATATACTGTATTGTTTGCATAAATCTAAGAAGCATTTCATAAGACTAAACTAACATTAAACTTTTATCTTTTTTTTGGCCCAAAATGTTAACAAATAAAGCATTAAGCAGGGCATATTATCATCCTATTAGCACACATACAGAATTATTCTGGTTTAAAATTAAGTTGCTAAACAAAGTTGTATTTCAGCAATAAATTAATGTAGGAGCAATGCTAAAGTTGACAGTGATATGCAGTTGAAACAACTTTATAGTTCACTCCACAAGACCTATAATTGAAGATAATTCATCTGTTACCAATGACAACTCACTCCTGGTTCAAATGTCAACTAATTAATTAAGTTATCATTATAAGCTTAATAGCCAAGCCTCTGTAAATTAATAAGCATCATTTTTTAAAGAAAACAAAACATGTTGTACGTATCTTGTTATGACAACATAAGTTCTAACTATCATTTCAGATATTTTCAAAAGTGGCTTAAAGTCTTAGTGTTTTAAAATTCAAATTATTAATTTTGTTTTTGACAATCTGGTTCTTTTCATGTGCAATACATATTCAAACAGGTATTAGTTTGTTTTAAAAAACGGAAAATATAAATGAGTGTATTTATTTTTAGGTAGAACAGTCAGCAGCACGTTACATTAATTGTATCGTGGTTAACTGAATTTATTACTGATACTTTAGTGCAAAATTAAGCAATGGTTGTTCCATGAAGACAATCTTATCAGACTGCAACGAATGCTGTTTTTATTTTTGTCTGTATCAGTGACAAATATATATCCTTTTTCCATTCTAATTGCAAGGAAAAATACATTTGTTTTCAGCCCCATTCTATACAGATATGCCGGTATCACATAAACTGCAATGATTCAAACCACATTCTCAAGGGCACCTCAGGGTGGCAACAATTGCTAAAATTGTCAATCATGCCACATCCTGTGACAGAGTGGTTGAGTTATATTTGTAGGTACAAAGTAAATTATTATCATGTCTAAGGAAGTCTAAACTTGACACTTTTCCGACTACTGCTATAATCCTTTATACATTTTTGTCTGAACTCCCAGGCTTCCAACTAAGCATACAACAGATACTGTAATGTTTGCTAACATTAGTCCAGTCAGACAGGCTCATTAACATGTTCATTTTTTAAAACTCATCCGTGGCTTGCCAATATTTATTACCTGTCCCCAGTTGTGAAGGTGGTGGTGAGCTGCCTTCTTAAACTGCTGCAGTTCACTTGTATAGGTTGACCCTTAAGTGAAAGCTCGGTGATATATTTCCAAAATAGGATGGTGAGTGGCAACTTGGAGGGGGTGGTGTTCTCATATGCCTGCTGCCCTTGTCCTTCTAGATGGAAGTAGTCATGGGTTTGGAATGTGCCGTCTGAGGATCTTTGGTGAATTTCTGCAGCGCATCTTGCAGATAGTACACACTGCTGCGACTGAGAATCGGGGTGGAGGGAGCGGATGCTTGTGGATTTAATGCCAATCAAATGGGCTGCTTTATGCTCGATGCTGTCAAGCTTCTTGAGTGTTGTTGGGGCTGCACTCATCCAGGCAAGTGGGGCGTATTCCATCTCACTCCTGACTTGTGCCCTGTAGATTGTGGACAGGCTTTGAGGAGTCAGGAGGTGAGTTACTAGCCACAATATTCCTGGTTTCTGACATGGTCTTGTAGCCACTGTGTTTATGTGATGAGTCTGGTTGAGTTTCAGGTCAATGGTAACCCCCAGGATGTTGATTGTGGGGATTTCAATGATGGTAACAGCATTGAATGTCAAGAGGTAATTGTAGGATTGTCTTTTATTGGTGATGGTCATAGCCTGGCATTTGTGTGGTGTGAATATTATTTGCCACTTGTCAACCTGATTGTCTGAATTGGACATTGTCCAGATCTTGTTACATTTGAACATGGGCTGCTTCCGTATCAGAGCAGCTGAGAATGATGCTGAACATTGTGTAGTCACCGGCAAACATTCCCAGTTCTGACTTAATGGTGGAGGGAAAGTCATTGATGAAACAGCTGAAGATGGTTGGGCCTAGGGCACTACCCTGAGGAACTCCTGCAGAGATATCCTGGAACTGAGATTACAGAACTTCAACAAGCATGACCGTCTTCCTATGGTGTTAGGTATGACTCCAATGCTGGACAATTTGCCCTCTGATACCCATTGATTACAGCTTTACTGGGTCTCCTTGATGCCACACTCAGTTGAATATAGCCTTGACATCAAGGTCTGTCATTCTCATGTCATCTCTAGAATTCAACTCGAAAATCTAAAAGAAAACAATTTGAAGGAATTGCTAAAGAAAGCATTGAAAACCACTACAAACTGCAACATATATTGATAAAGAGTTTGTTTAAAGTGAAGTTGATAAGTCAAACTCAATGACACAAACTTCCATTTGGATTGAAGTTTGTGGGGAGGTGATGGCCTTGTTATATTATCACTAGCTTGTTAACCCAGAGACCCAGATAATGTTCTGGGGACTAGGGTTTGAATCCCACCACGGCAGATGTGGAATTTGAATTCACTGGATATCTGGAATTAAGAATTAAATGATGGCCATGAATCCGATGTCAGGTAAAGCCTATTTGGTTCACGAATGACATTTAGGGAAGAAAACTGCCATCCCTACCTGGTCTGGCCTATATGTGACTCCAGATCCATAACAAAGTGGTTGACTTTTAACTGCCCTCTGGGCAATTAGGGATGGGTATTAAATGTTGCCTGACCAGCGACGCCCTCATCTCATGAATGAATAAAAAATAAAGTTATCCCCCAGCCATTCTAACTGACAGAATCTCTATTGCTGTAGAATGATGCCTGGGGTTAGTTCGATTTCTGCACCTGGTGACTGCTGGTTAACCAAAAGCAAACTTCTCAATGTGGGGTTAGACCACACAATCATGGAATGTTGGACATTGTGTCCTGCCTGTAACAGGACGTGCAGAGGCTTTTTCACTCTTGGGATATGGACATCATTGGCTGGGCAAGCACTTTGGTGGCCCTTGAGTGTCCAACTAAGCCAATGCAGAGGCCATTTAAGCCTCAACCAGAGCACTGTGTAGAGCCACATGCAACCCCCACCAGGGAGGGACAGCAGGCTCCCTTCCTAAGTGGAATTAGTGAACTCAGATGGGTTTTTTAACAATGATTGCAAGCTCATCTTTACACCACTAATTCAGATGTTTCAATAATTGAATTCACATTCATCCATCTGCTGTAATGGGATTCAAACTCATGTCCCCTGAACATGGCCCGAACCTTGGGATTCTTAGCCTAGTGAGAGTGACACTGGGCCATCACCTTCCCTGAAAGCACAGTTAAAAATGGGAGGAAATTAAATGGGTTGTCATTCAGAGAAAAGACCAAACTGACACAGGAAATGGAAAACCATGTGATGCAGTGATGACTGTGTTGATACAGTGTGGAGCTGGAGGAACACGGAAGATCAGGCAGCATCAGAGGACCAGGAGTGTTGTTTATGATGCACACAAGCCCCCTCCCAATCTTCATCTCACACGCCAATGTATTTTTCTAATTTTTTCTGTTGTTGTTTATACGATACTCCATTAGTTGTATTAACTCCCTTAACTGTCCATTTTTTCAAGAGCTAAAATATGCCATTTTATGCAAAACTCTGGCAAACCTTAGAATGGTTAATTTCAGATATTCAACTTTGGCAAGAAACAGTAAGCCTTATGCCTATGTGTTTCATTTTGACAATTATCAATTTTCCATTGATACGCAAATGAATGGAAAACTGTGGGGTGCCAAGTGCAGAAATCAAAAATGCTTGCCATGTTTCCTTAACAACATCGGAAAACACTGCAGTTCCAAGCAAAGGTAAAATTCAAAACTTCTGGCTGAGTGTTAGCACTTTAAAATGTACCTCATCTCAGAGCTGTTACTTGCAAATAAGACTTCCTGCAGTCAAACGGCCATAATATCTTTAAACTTAACCTTTGTTAAGGCTGGCTAAAGTAATTGAATCTGTAGAGTGTGAACCCAAGTCAGTCAGCCATTGAGTCCACACAGACCCTTTGAAGAGCATCCCACCCAGACCCGTCACCAGCCCTGTCCTTGCAATCCTGCATTTCCTTTGGTTAATCCACCTAACCTACACATCTGTGGGCTGTGGGAGGAAACCCAAGCACCTAGAGGAAACCCACGCAGACACTGGGAGAATGTGTAAACTCCTCACAGACAGTCACAGAACTGAACCCCAGTCCCTGGCATTTTGGACAGCAGTGCCAACCACTGAGCCCCCATATCACCCTAGTCATCAAGTTTGTGTTTACCATCAGAATAAAAAGAATGTTAGGATCTAAAACATGAATTAATTTTTCACGAAGATGCAGAAGTTGAGATTTCTCATGACCACTGCTGATGTCCTATTTGTTTTGTAATGTTACCAGTTATGTTACAAGATGTGAATCTTGCCCTTCCATTGACTTTGCTACTTTAAACGTATCCCAGTGATTTTCAGCGGTTTAAATTTTGCTGGAGAAAATAATGAAGCAACATGAGCAGATTTGTGCTGCATTGGCTAAAACACAGGTCACATTCAAATTCATGTGACAGACTCACAATACTTCAAAACATTTGCGAGGGGAAATGAAAGATCGAAAATAACTTGGGAAAATGAAAGAATGACTTCTCTCTTAACAGCATCATTAGACAATAATCCAATTTACAAAGCACAGAATTATATTAACATTGAAAAGCTGTGGCCAGTTTTTCCTGAGTGACCTGCTTGGATGGGTTGTTTAGTACTAGTTTTGAAATGCAACTCTTATGTTTTTGAACAAACGCTATCACCTTTTATATGTAGAACATCTAAATCTATATTTAAGATAATGTAATTGTGAGAATGAACAAAACTTTGGAATTCTAATTTATATTCATATTCAACAGCTACTGGAAATTACTCAAGGATTAATGAAGCTGGACGTGCCATTAACTTATTGCCAATTCACATTTGTAATGGTTCGGTTTTTCACCGAATATGGGGTTAATTTAATTTGATCTAATTCATGGAATGTGAGAGTTGTGGTGCTAGGCCAGCATTTATTGTCCATCTCCAATTGGCCACAGAATGGTTAAGAGTCAACCATATACTATAAATTGTGGCCAGAACATGAAGTTGGAGGAGATTTTTTTTTCATGAGATATGGTCACTGCTGGTAAGGCTAGCTTTCATTGTCCATCCCTTGACCTGAGTCACTTCAAGGGTCAGGTAACATTCAACCACATTGCTGCATCTCTAGATCTCAGACCAGGTAAGGATGGCAGCTTTCCTTCGTTAAAGTGCATTTGTGAACCAGATAGGTTTTTACAACAATCAATGACAGTCTCTTAGTCACCATTAGTAAGACTTTTTTTTAAATTTCAAGTTTGTTAATGGAATTTAAATTACACTAGCTTGCACTGACATTTCTCTGAAATGCTCTCCTCCATCGCAGGGTTAATAGATCTGTGACATTACGACCTAACACCATATTCCCTCTCAATTACATAGTGTGGTATGTGTAGCTAAAGACAACAATCTGTTAAAGAAGCTTATACCTGCTTTTGATACCATTTGTGAAATGTATCACTGCTTCCACAGTCAATCCTGTAATGTAATTTAAGGAACAGATGCCTCCCGAGCCACTCAACACCTCAAAAGAAAAGCTTTGGCGGTAGCAGAACCTAACAACCACATCAGCAGCACTGCATGTTTTAATGAATCAGCCTGTCAGTGTGTAATGTGGTTTTCACACTGCAACTTTCATAAACATCTCTGACCAAGGACAACCTGTCAGTCATTGCATCTGTCCAAAATCATTTCATTTTCTCGCAGCCGGCTGGAAATGCAAGCAGGTTGCAATTGCCACACAAGGAACCTTGGAAAGAGAACATACTATCTGATTAAAAAGTAAGTTCCTGGGAGTTACTTTAGAAAAAAGTTCATCAATTTGAATTATCTTTTCCAATTTTATTTAATAGCAATCTACCTGACGAGAGGAAGGCTAGGTTTTGTCAGTTGAACGCTGCTGAATTGTCTTGGCCTAGCTTTGCCTCAAAAAATACTTATACAAGATGGAATTATGGACGAAAAATTAGCCTGTTGTTATTCGAGCATAGACATGGTGATTTGTGAACTTCTTGGATCCATTCAGGCGGGACGGTGGCTCAGTGGTTGGGTGGCACAGTGGCTCAGTGGTTAGCACTGCAGCCTCACAGCGCCAGGGACCCATGTTCAATTCCAGCCTCGGGCGACTGTCTGTGTGGAGTTTGCATATTGTCCCCGTGTCTGTGTGGATGTCCTCTGGGTGCTCCGGTTTCCTCCCACAGTCCAAAGATGTTTAGACTCGGTGGATTGGCCATGCTAAATTGCCCATAGTGTTCAGGGATGTGTGGGTTATAGGGGGATGGGTCTGGGTGGGATGCATCAAGGGGCGGTGTGGACTTAGTGGGCCGAAGGGCCTGTTTCCACACTGTAGGGAATCTAATCTAATTACTATGGAGGAAGGCAGCATGCTACCTTATCATTGTCACCTCATTTTGTCACCTCAAATTGTTCCTACGGCCGAAGTGTTGTTCATACCATTGGCTGCCTGAATGCTCAGCAAGATCCCATTCAGTGTTTGTTCGTTTTGCAAGGTCCAGTCAGCTCACTCTTCTTATTGACTGTCTGTCTCTCTCAAAGTCAAAGCGTTATCAGTGAAACTGCTGCTTGCTGCATGGAATGACACTTTCCACAAGTCAGAGCTGCACAGCACAATGGAAGTGAACGGAAGCAGAAGGCCGTCTTTATGCTAGGAGCCAAGCGCTCTGCAAGGACCCTATCCAGAAGGAATTTAGGAGTAGTTTCCCAGGGAGGTCAATTCCCAGGATCCAGCTTGGAACACATTAGCGCCAGAGGAAGTGTAATGACCTACACGGGTGATCAAGGTCAGTGCCCACTCACCACTCTCCCAACATTGCACACTGCTCAATGCACCACACACTCATCGTTCACCCAGCGGCTCTTCTTGGTAATAAGGACACATGTCAAACATTATGATAGTCCAATTCACCATCAGCACACTCAAAAGATGCAAACCTTACATCCAGCTCCCACTGCATCTGCATATATCCAGCATACCCAACTGTGACAGCATAGCCAGTGACACTCTGTTTTGCAGGTCAACGCAGCCCACAATACAAAGATATCTGGTTTGGCTGAAAACATTGAGGATAACATTTAAGTCGTCATTGGACAAGCATATGGACGTACATGGAATAGTGTAGTTTAGATGGGCTTCAAATTGGTATGACTGGTCGGCACAACATCGAGGGCCGAAGGGCCTGGACTGTGCTGTAATGTCCTATATCTATAATAGGGCCGGCCAGCTAATCGAACAATAAAAATACGCATGGAGGAATTTGTTACAAAATTTGCAGCGAACATGGCACATAATCTTCTATCCCTGCAGCCTCTGCTCCCTCTTTCCATTATAATGTGGACTGAGAGAGGTACACTACAGTTTTACCTGCTGCAGACTTTGTTTGAATAGACCACCTTTGACCTCAAAGTGGCAACGCTGCAACACAAAATACAGAATGTCACCACAATGTCTCCAAAAATACACTCCGCAATTCTTTCAGAAACTTTGCAAGAGCTGAGGTTATCCTAAATTACCTCTCACCCGTAAGTTGGGTGCATAATCCTTTCCACATTGTGAATACTGGACCTCTCTTTCAGTGGGACGTATGTTCCTTGGTGAAACACAAATGAATAGTTTAAATGGATTGAGAAACTCCAATGTTGTCTATGGGCCATTAATTGAGCCTGGACATTTGTTCGACGTTTGCTATCTGGCATTTACAGAATGTACCGCATGAGGATCCATCTCGATGTCAATGCTGTCGAAACCATGATTGGAAGTGACTGGGGACGCTGCATTATCCCACGTTTCCAGTGAGGCTATAGGTTTGAATGTTGCACCCACAAGAGCAAGAGATGGCATACTGCTGGAGCGCAATTGTTGCTTATGTAGCAAATATTCTTATATTTGTACATAATGTTCGAGTTGTATCTGATTTAAATTTAATTCAAAAGTTGTCTCTTCAAAGGTAATTTTTTCTCATTATAGTTGGAAACGTCGTTCATTTTCCATACTGATTAGAAAACCAGATGCTTGCTGAATAATTGCTGCACTGTGGTCAGAAAATCTGGTGCCCATACACTTAAATTTCCAAAACAAAACAAAAAATGTGTGGAGAATCGGTCAGCAGGTCAGGCCGCACCTGTGGAGAGAAAGCTGAGTTAACATTTTTGGTCCAGTGATCTTTCTTCGAAACACAATTTCTTGAATTTCCAATGCTGCTGAGTAAAGATCCCAACTGGAAGTAAAAAATCATGAGCTAAAAATATCAGCCTTAAAGAGATATAAATACTGCTGAGGTTCAAGCTGAATAAATTAAGGTGAATACTTACTTTAAAAAATCACAAGAACAAAGGATTTTTAAAAGTGCAGCAAATTATAACGTATGGCATTCTGTATTTTATTCACTGGATTGATTTTGTCTCTTCTTGTGTGTGCTTTCAAAGCCACTCTAGGAAGATTGCTGAAGTGAAAAAGGAATTTCCTTACTGTACAAGATACATTGTCCAAAGAAACTATTTAATTATTGTGCTTTTATGAACTTCTAAGTGCAATTGACCAATACTCGATTGATTGACATGAAATTTTGTTCCACTGTGTTATTGATAGATTTATAGGAACATATTGTGAAGGAACATATTCAGCCAAACAATGGTTTGAGCATATTCTTCTGATGTCTTTTGTTTGCAGATGAAAATTTTGCATTACCCCTTCTTTATTCTTCAGTAGGTCTCCTGACTCCTAACTGACATTGCTGCTGCACTGGAAAATGGAACAAGTGGTTGACAGAGATTCTCAGAATAGCTTTATAAGATCACAAATTCCAGCCCACAGCAATTACATCCCAGGAAACAATGACAGCACTTGCTAGGAGACAGAAGTGGCAACAGTTTTACAAACTACATGTGTGTGCACTATCAGGTATATATTCCAGGAGGCAAATGTGGGACACACACACACACACACACACACACACACGTTTAAACATTAATGTTTCCCTTGAGTTGATGTTTTCTTGTGAATTGGTCTGATATGTGAGAGATAAAAAGAACCTTTTGTCAGAAAAAAATAAAGTATTAACGTATTTTGGGAATATGAAGCATCACCTCAGAATGCTTAAGAAATAAACCTGATTGAAATGCCTCATCATTATAAACCATGCATCCTTATAGCAATCTCATATCTGGATTCAAATGATCACATTGTTGAGGGGTTTATTTGAATTCTATGTCTTAATGTTTATAGAGGTTTATATGAAGCATTTTTGATTTTCATGTTGAAGGACAGCCTTGCCTCCAGAAGGTGCAATGATGTATTCAAAAGGGAGATGGGTGGAGTGGTGATAACTATAGAGTGATCATCCCAGAGGAATCCATGACAGGAAAGATTATTATAAGTTTGCTCCTCAACTTCCTTTTCCCAGTGGTCAAGGAGCTCTCTCCATGGGTGCAGTGAGGCTTTTGCCCATCTACGGGGACCATAGACATGAACTTCGCAGCATAGTACATTCAGGGAAAATGTAGAACCCATTATTATGTTATGTCTCATGGTCAGTATGTCAGCCTGCGTTTAAAAATCATATTTACGTTATTCATGATGTTATCTCTGCGTTAATAACATGTGATCTGAGGTCAATATTCCCTCTTATCCAGAGATCATTTGAAGCATGATACACTACCAGAAGCCTAGCCTTCTGTTGTGGTCTAATAGTTTAATGTTAACCCTGGCATTTAAATGCCTGTGAATATAATGCTTATACGTAACAGTTAATTATAATAAATATCTGTTGAATTCTTTAATACCATGTCAAATTTCTTAAGTTATGGTTGATATATTAGCATTGTCGTATGAATTAAAACATGCTGCTAGAGGGAAACTCACTTTAACATTACTATCAACAAGACCAAAGGAAACTTTCACCATACTTTCCAATAAACTTAAAAATTTCAGTTATTACAGGCAAACATATTCTTTGAGCATGTGATCAATTGGTTCAACCAAGCCATCATGCAAATTGAACTATACTGTCTATAACCCCAAACGAGCATGCTTTCATAAACAAAGGCATCAGGATTCTGCAGACTTATTAAGGGTTGGAGATTAAAGTGTTTTAAATGATCACATGATAAATCCTTTACAACCCAATATTTTCCAAATATGTTAATGTTCCAATTTTCATTAATATTGCTAAAAGGAGACAAGAAATTGATGTCTTTCTTTTTCTTGCTGCCTTCATCAGGATTATGGCAACCAATTTGTGAAAGACGTTAGAACAATATTTTGATTGGTTGGGCCATCATTAAAATGACGATGCAGCAAGAACAGTTAAGTGTCAATCTTCATTTTCAGAGCAGACAACTAAACTCTCCATTTTTTTGGATGAGTACAGCTCAAATGTTTAAGAAGCGTGATATTATTTGGGGCAAAGAAATACACTTGCTTGATAGCCTATCCACCAGCTTCAACATTGATCCCTTCACTGCTGCACCAGCGTGCACATGATCTATAACGTGCACGGCCGTAATTCACCACGGTTTCTCCCACAGTACCCTGGCAAGTCTGCAGCCTCTACCAGCTAGAAGGAAAGGCATGGGAATGTCACCACTCACAAATTATTCTGCAAGCTATACGCCATCTTAACTTGGAACTATATTCCTGTTTCTTTATTGCTACTGCTTAACAATTCTGAAACTCACTTCCTAAAAGCAATGTGGGTATCCTTACACCCCAAGGTTTGTAGAACTTCATCAAGGCATCTCACCACCACTGCCACGGCAATTACAGATGAGTAATAAATGTTGCACCGTCAAACAAAGACCATATCCCATGAAGAAATACTGGAAGAAAACTCAAATGCATTGGAAACTCCTAGGAGGAACGCAGAAACATTTGAGGAAAGTCCACTAGCATCACTGCAGAGGTCAAACATTATTGTCAATTCATGAGAAAGGCTGGCTTGCAACCAAACAAAACAGGGAAGACTCATTCCAAAAACCACCAAACATATTGAGCGACTACAGCAGCAATATAAGGTGAAGCTAAAGTGTCAGAGAGAGTGCACTAACTGCCAAACACCTCAACAAACACATTATGCATTGCATTTCAGAATTCATCAATGGGACTAAAAGCAAGTCATTCTTAAACCCAAGATAATGCATGAGAAGAAATATATTTATAACAACTCGCAGAAGGATTCATGATAAACCTTCTTTCTGACAAATAGTAATATTTCCAACGCTGACTCCTAATTGGGGAAATTGATAAATCCTCATGAAGGAGTGAGTAAAAAGTTATATTTCTTGCTAGAACAGAAGTCGAAGTTTTGACTACTTTGTTTTATTTTGCTCCTTAATAGGAACTGAGGTGTTAATATTAGCTTGGATTGATGTTTCAAAGATTAGTAAATGGTGGCCAGGTATTTTAGCTAACACTTCAGTGATAAATAACATTATGACTTAAACTTCTACAGATGGGTTAAGTGCATTGCACCATACATTCAGTTTTGACCTTCTAATGTGTGCCCGTAGCATAAACAGTAACAAAGGGAACACTGTCCCTTTAATATGTGTGATAGGAATTCCTGCCAACATTTTAGCATTCAAGCCTGAGTTTCTGTGAAGCTATAAGACATTTGTTCATGCTCATTCAGCCAAATCTACATTCTGAGGAAATCTTGAACTCTATTCAGAAAGTACATAATAAATATGCATGTTTGCAGCTTCATTATTTTAAACCCGCAGGAATATCACAACATTACTGAGAAATAAATACATATTTTATTTTGATGTGTTGTGTTAATATATATAGGGCACATATATCTTGGAATTGTTTCCTGCTGATTTAGTAAATGCATCTCAGGAGTTAAGTTTTAACCGACATCTTGGCTTTCCATTGGCTTTGTCAATTTTAACTCAACCTCATGAATGCAAAATTACCCAACTTATAGTCACTGTGGTTGCAGATTGGAGAAAGGAAACAGTTTTGACTAGATGATCACAACAAAATTCAATCTGTTTATCTCAGGCTCAATTAAAACCAAACTCAATTTAAATTCAAAGCAAACTTGCCATGCATGTACTCACAAAAATCTGCTTTGGTTACAGTTTGACACAGTTGCACAGCATACTGGAATGGTCCTTGAAGCCCATTTCCTCGGCCAAGTTTTTGACCACTAGATGTAATTACTGGGCCAGGTTTTCCTTCTTGAGGCATTTGCAAGATTCTGAAAAGCTCCCAGTTTCATGTGCCAGCTTTCAGGCAATACTAGATCTAGGAGTAAGGTCGTCATTGACAGGCTGCTACTCGATGGCAGGTCAGCTGGGCCCAGAAAACATTTGTAGGCAGCACCAGGGGCAGCCCAGCGCTGAGATCAACATGCTATAAGGGTCTCTTAGGTGCCTTAGGGCTTCAACCCAGCTGCAATATCCTTTTTATTTTCAAGCCTTGTTACTTCAGACCTGATCAGTGTGGTACAGAAGCAAGTATGAGCTGGAAGGCAGTCACATCTGGCAGTTACATATTCCGCAGGGGAACGAGGAGCTGTGCAAGTAGTTCCAATTAGATGCTCGGTTACAGAGCAAATAGATAAAAGAGCTCTGTGGGTGAAGCTAAAAATCCCTGTTGAGCAATGGGAAAACCTTAAATTAACAGCACATTAACAGCACAAAACATGCTGAGAAGGTTAGAAGAAGAAAAGTACTTACAGTTCACAACGCATTTTTTTGCCATAACAGGCAGATGCCACGAGGTGCAGCTACAGTAGGAAAATCAGGGGCCATAGAAATAATTTAAACGGAGGTCAGAATTGGTGTCATCACATGTGATCAGAATGAGGTGACAGAGGATAATTAAAAGGCTAAATATGCAGAGAAAAGTAGGAACACAATTGAGGCCCAGATAAAGGCGTCAGATCCATAATGTAAATTGCAGTTCTTTCATAAAGACATTATGACAAAGAAAATCAAATGTTTTATTCCATTAAAAAAATCTGAAGTAAAAGAATAGTCCCGTGACTTTTGCTGATCTGAAATAAGAACTCCAAAGAGGCATCATATTGGACATGAGGTGTTAGATCAGATTCTCTCGTGACAGATGCTGTCAAACTTGATGTGCTTCTCCTGCATTCCTGTTTTTTTTATTTAAAAATGCACTTGTGAAAGAGATTAAAGCATGATTGAATAAAACTACATATGCACTTGTTCATGAATAACAGAGAGAGAGGGCAATTGGTTTAACAATGAGACACACTGCTGCCTGTTGAGCAATGGTCATGATCAATAGCCTTAAAAATTGGAATAAGAAGGAGTATTAAGACACAACAGAAATAAAATGCTTTAACGTATGAATAAATAGCTATGTTTTAAAGAAAATGGCTGCAGAAATAATACTACCTGGCAAACTTAATACCAGATATATACCAAAAGTAACACAGAACTGGACATCTATATAAAAACAGTTCTCTAAATATAGAATTGCTTCTAAAATACTTGGTGATCATAAGATTAACAAGTAACAACACTATTATATTAAATAGAATCTACTGCTGATGATATTACAGCTCAACATACTTCATAGAATCCCTAGAGTGTGGAAACAGGCCCTTGAGCCCAACAAGCCCACACTGACATTTGGAGCATCCCACCCTGGCCCATCCACCTAAGCTACATATCCGTGAACACTATGGGCAATCCACCTGGCTTGCACATTTTTGGGCTGTGGGAGGAACACAGGCACAGACACAGGGAGAATGTACAAATTCCACACAGACAGTTACCCAAGGGCAGAATCAAACCCAGGTCCCTGGCACTATGAGGCAACAGTGCTAACTACTGAGCCACACCATGCTGCATACTCATGATGAAGTTTTGCAAGGTCATGACAATTACTTTAACATGAGAGCAGATAAAGTTCTTGAAAGGTCAGATTTAACAGCAGAGATCAGCATCCAGCATAAACTATAAATAAATTCAAGAGTCATTTCTATGAATTTGTGTAGAACTGTGACTATGAAGTTTTGAAATAATAACTTGTAACAGGCAAAATTGTTGTTGGAATTTCAAATGATTTATTGTCAGGCTTAATGTAATCCAAAGAAGATTTGACTTTGGAGAAAAGTATTCTGATTGTTCTAATCCTAGAAAAGCAACTTATCATGGAAGAGAAAGAGAATCTAATCTGTTTATTAAGTATAAAAACCAGGAAGGTACATGTTATAAGCCAATGCACAAAGTAGGGCAGATAACAGATACTAAAGGTCGATGTCAATAGATTACAGCAGGACATTTAGTATCAAACTCTTAAAATGTAACATGTAAAGGGCTACCTCCCCCACTACTCCCCCTTTTCAGACTCTAAACTGGAGTGGAGGTTGATACTCCGATATATCTGAAATACCAGACAACCTTGAAACTTGAAAAATTAAATGGTGCATATGTGCATCATTGTGCTATATGCGTCTATGTTGTTGGTATGACACGAGATTGTTACATTATTGAGTCAGACAAGTACCAAGACCCTTTGCGTTATGAAAATAAATGCTTGACAATAGTCCTTTGGTCAAGCTACATTTTGCTACAGACTCTTATGGGTAATGCAGCCACAACCATCTAAAGCCACAAGTAGAACATGTCTCCTTCCCTTCTCTATGTGCAAGAGAAAAGGCAAGGAAGGGAAAAAAGTGAAAAGAAGGGATGTTTATACAATAACAAGGCTCATTTGATTAACTATTGAATCAAAAAATTACTGTTTCTCTGCAGCCAACCATGTGTCATCATCGTTAAAATCAAAAGAATTCTAGGAATTAATTCTTTATCTTGAGGTTTGGACTTTCAGTTTTCAGGATTTTTTTTCACTGTTTATAATTTCTACCCATAATATTTATGTCAAGCCATCTGCCTTTTGACTATTTTATTCATGCGTGAGAGTGTGTGCATTTTGGATTTTAAAGAAGCATAATAATAGATTTTCAAACCTCTCTTTGTTCTCTGCTGTTGGCTAAAGAATAAGTTTGTTTGCAATGCAGTTGTTATCCTGTTCGTGACAAAACTTGCTGTGAATTGCAATTGTCGTAAACAACAGTCAAATTGATTATCACGGTTGCTTAGTTGAGTCGTTACAAAGTTAGGAAGGGCTTTGACCCTGTGTCACTGAATGAGTAGAGATATACTTCAAAGTGGTGTTTAGCTTGGAAGGGAACTTGCTGGTAGAGGTGCGCTCATGCATCTGCTTCCTTTTTCCTTTGAGGTCATGGTTTGGAAGTAGTATTAGAGGAGCTTGGAGAGTTGATGCTGTGCATCTTGTTGATGGTACTCACTGTTACAAACAGGTGTCAGTGGTGAAGAGAGTCAATATTGAAGGTAAAGGATGGTGTTCCAAGTAAGTGGAATTCTTTGTTCTGGATTATGTTGAGCTTCTTGAGTATTCTTGGGGCTATACTCATCCAATCAAGTGGAGAATTTTCCATCATGGCCCTTGCAGATGATGAAAATGCTTTGGGAAGGCAAGAGGTGTATGGCTCACTGCAGGATTCCTAGCCTCTGACCTGATCTGGTAACCACAGTATTTGTATAGCTTGTTCAGTTCATTACCCTTTGGATGTTAACAGTGGGGAATTCAGCAATGATTATGTCATTAAACAATAAGAGCTTTTGATTAGGTTCTTGTTATTGGAGATACTCATTGCTTGGCACTTGTCTGGTATGATCGACTCCAGTTTTGCTGGGGCTCTGTAATGCCATACTAAGTTAAGTATTACCTTGATGTTAATGGCAATGAGTCCAGGATAGCCGAGCTTGAAATATAAATATATAGCATGGGAATAAGAAGTACCAGCCACAGAAAATTCAGTTGCCAGAAATCTGCTTGTTTAGTCTTCTCATCTGAAAGTGAGCGGCTCTCATGACAACACTTGCAGAAGGCTGTACCAGAAGATCAGCTGAGAATTATGGCTATTGTCTCCAAAAGGAGGATAGTGCTCCCCGTCAAGGGGATTCTCAAAAGAGAGAATTATACCACTGTGAGAAAGCTGAAATTCCTACCATGCTGGTCTGACACATGTCATTAATGTGAGCTTCTGCCAATCAGAAGTAAGACTGGTGGAAAGCTTGTTTATTAACCACATGCTGCTATGAATGAATAAAGTGCAATCTTCAACATATGTCCTTATTACTTCCATGAAAAACTACCAAAGATGCCATTTGAGCCTTATTTATTTTTTGTATTTGTTCATGAGAAACAGATATCACTGCTTTAGCCATCACTTGTTGTGCATTCCTAATTGCCCTGAACCTGATTGGCTTCCTAGACCATTGAAGAGGGAAGCTAAGAATCAGCCACATTGTTCTGGGTCTGGAGTCACATGTAGGCCAGATCAGGAAAGCACTGCAGATTTCCTTCCTGAAGAATGTCTCAATGAGCCAGATGCTATTCTTACAAAAATCAGCAGTGTTTATATGGTCACCATTCGGCGCTTTTGAGCAATATGAAAGGTACTGTATAAATGTACATTTCCTGGGCTTTCCTCATGATTCAAAACTTCAAAATATAGAGTAACATTGTAAACTTTAAAATCTCTCTGGGCCAAATAGTTAAAATTTTAGAACACATCTCAGGGCCACAAAGATGTGAAAAAAATGCACATACATCTGTTCCTGGGCAAGAAAATTATAGCCTATCATTGGTTATCTATTAAGGGAAGCAGTTAATCAAGAACGGTAGGGTTTTGTTATTGCCAAGCATTTTGTCTCAAAAAATCTTGCAATGAATCACCAAGGGCAAGAACATGGAACAAATGTGGTGAAGGCTTTTTACAAGTAGATGTTTCTTGGAGATTGAATGGTGCTAATGAATGCAACATAGCACAGGATAAAGATCGTAGATTGTGTTAGTATGCTCTTCCAAGCGCATTTTATATTCCACCGAATTGTGGGTAACTCCATGTTTTTAAAAATCCATTTAAAACACATTTTTTTTCAATAATGCATAATATGCTCACTGCGTTTTTAAATAAGAAGTTATATTTTACAGCTCCATTTTCTAAATCTGTGTTTAAACACCAGCTTCCACTACATTGAACATCTTTCTTCACTGACTCTGTGTGAAGGAAGCTTGACTTTTCTGATGAAATAAAAGTCTGGAGATGATTAATGGTAAGGAGCCAGCAATTCAGTAAGTGCTTCTGGAATTTGAGAGGATGACACATTTGCTTTGTTTTGTATGTAATTTTGTAATCTAAAATATGTCAATAATTCCACCGACTGATCAAATTCCTCCATTAAATCAGACATCCCGGTTAAATCTGCACTTAATGTTATATATACACATCATTAAAATAATTTTCTGCTCAAATGAAAGGTATTTAATTAGTTACTCCAACTGTCAAATCCAGATTCACTGAGTGAACTGGCAACCTTTCTCAAAACATCTTAGCAACCAGGAGTCACTAAGGATTGTGATGAAGGAGATATTGACTGCCTGAGAAGGCCTGTCAGCATTTCTTGAATATAGTTTAAGTACACCAATTCTGATAGCACACTGTATTCTGTGAACTAGCTGCTTATCATAGCTGGTAGGATTCTAAGGCAAGTTCTCTTCCACTGATTACCAGAAGACCATAAGAACAGGTGTAGGTCATTTGGCCTTGTGAGTGAGATCTGCCATGAAGTGGGTGATATGACATTCCTCCTATCTATTTTCCTGTGCTTTCCCCATAATTCCCGATAGCGCTGCTGATCAAAACTCTACCCAAATCAGCCTTAAATATACACAAGGATTCTACCCCACAGCTTCCAGTGACAAGGAGTTCCAAAGACTCACAACCCTCTGAGAGAAAATATTCCTCCTCATCTCAGTCTTAAGCAGTACCTCTTAATTCTGAGACTGTACCCTTTGGCCTTAGACATTCTCATGAGGGGGAACATCCTGTCAGCATTTGCCCTGTCAGGCACTTAAGCATCCAATATGTCGGGTGACTGTCTGTGTGGAGTTTGCACATTGTCCCTGTGTCTGCGTGGGTTTCCTCCGGGTTCTCCGGTTTCCTCCCACAGTCCAAAGATTTGCAGGTTAGGTGGATTGGCCATGTTAAATTGCCCATAGTTTTCAGGGATGTGTGGGTTATAGCGGGATGGGTCTGGGTGAGATATTTCAAGGGGTAGTGTGGACTTGTTGGATCGAAGGTCCTGTTTCCACACAGTAGGGAATCTAATCTAATGAGATCACCTCTCATTTTTCTAAACTCACATGAGTACAGTCTCAATCTGTTTATACCTTGCTCATAAGACAATCTCTCCACACCAGAGATCATTCTGATGAACATTCTCTGAGCTTTCTCCCAGGAAATGATATCTTTCCTAAAATAAGGAGGCCAAAATTGCCGCATTTGTGTGCTAGCTTTCTGTACTACATGTGCAAATACCCTAAGTCCCTTTGTGGTGCAGCCTTCTGTAGGATTTAAATAATACTCTGTTATCCTCTTCTCCATTCCAAAATGAATAACTTCAAACCTTCCCATAATATCCTTTATTTGCCAACTTCTTGCAGTCACTTAATCTATCAATATTTCTTTGTAAACTGTTTGTACCCTTCTGACAACTTACCTTTCCAACTATTTTTGTGTCTTCTACAAATTTGACTACAGTACATGCACTTCTTTCCTTCAAGACTTAAAATATATTGTAAGCAGTCGCAGTCCTAGCACTGGTTCCTGTGGAACCCCACTGAACACAGGCTGCCAACCCAATAAAGAACGCTTTACATCACTTGTTTCCTGCACATGAGCCAATTCTTCATCCATGTCAATACTCTACTCCAGCACCATGAGCTCTCATTTTTTGATTTAACCTTTTTATGAGGTACCTCATCAAATAAGTTCTGAAAGTCCAAATATAATACATCTACAGAGTACCCTGTATCCACTCCGGTTGAGACTTCTTTGAAAAACTCTAATAAATTAGTCAAGCATGATTTCTCTTTCATGAAACCATGCTGACTCTATTTGATTAGATTATGGCTTTCCAAGTATACTGCTATTACTTCCTTAATATTGATTCCAACGTTTTATTCCAGCAATGGATATTAGGCTAATAGGCCTATGGTTACCTACTTATGCCTCCCTTCCTTTTGCGTAGGGTAGTCACATTGGCAATTTTCTAATCCTCTCCAGAATCTCAGGAGTTTTGGAAAATCACAACCAACATTTCCACCATCTCTTTAGAAACCTCTTTTAGAATATGAGGATGCAAGGTATCAGGGTAAGGGCACTTATTTTCCTTTAGTCCATTAAGTTTGTCAAATAATAATTCACTAATGATGGTAATGGTATTTATTTTCTCCCCATTTTTCTTCAATATTAATGGAGTGCTTGACACATATTCCACCATAAAGATTATGCAAAGCATTTGCTGAATTTTTCTACCATTTATTTGTTCCCTTTAACTATCTTCTCAGATTCATTTTCAACAGGACCTATGTTCACTTTAACCTCTCTCTTCCTTTTTCTCTATCAAAGATGCTCTTACAGACATTATTTAAATTACTCACTAGTTTGCCCATAGATCATTTCCTCTCTTTTTCTAGTCTTTTTAGGGTTCCTTTTAGAGCTCCTACTGGATTCCTTTGGTCTATCCCTGCTTTTTGCCTCCTAACATGTTTTTCCTTTCAACACAAAGTGTACTGAGAACCTCAAGGAAATCCAGAGGGACATCAAATTCCTGAACTCTGAGCTACTCAAATAGTATACCTGCCTGTAATTGAAGCAGTTATCATTAGAACTCAGCTCAGATAGAGAAGATGAGAAATCTATATCATGGACGTTAAAATCCCTGGGGTAGTGACACATTCATAATTGGAACTTTGGCATTGCCTGAGGAGTGAGGCTGCGAATAAGATTCAGGAACTCAAAGCTGAACTCCAGGAATGTAGCATGTCCACTATGGACTAAAAGAAAAGTGTATATGAAAGAACAACCTGAGGGACAATCTGAAGAAGTTGCGGTGCTTCCTTCAAATAGAAAAGAATGCAAGCAAAGAAGTGCGAAAGACAAGCTAAGAAGACAGGGCGGTCCCAAAAAAGTTAGACAAATTGTCTTTGCAATTTTTCTATTAAGGCTCTACAGCCATTTTGGAATATACAACAAATGATCTATGCTTGCTAAAAATGGCCACCTTCAATTCTGAAAGGAATGAACAGTTCTAAACTCTTTCCTATATTATATACATCTGAATAAAATCAATATTTCCAATTCTTGAAGAATTAGGATATTGTCATAAAAACCAAAAGAATTGCAGATGCTGCGAATCAGGAACAAAAACAAAGTTGCTGGGAAAACTCAGCAAGTCTGACGGGAAAAAACAGAATTAACATTTTGGGTCTGGTGACCCTTCCTCAGAACATAGGATATCGTCATGCTATGTTATTGAGAGTGACATTGCAGTGATTCTTAAAGTCCTAGAAGCTAATCCATCCTTATGCTACAGAACCAAACCATGTAAAACTTCAAGGTCAGAAATTGGGCGAAAATCAGTTTAAATATTTTAAGAGATTTGGCTCCAGCTTATGGCTAAGATTTTCAAAAATATTAATCATCTGTTTAATCATCTAAGCTGGAAATACCAGGTTTAAGTCTGACTCCTAGATTTGAATAGCGCAGGGAAGGTGCATTTATAATGAGGATGAACACATTTCCTACAAAACATACCTGTAACAAACAGTAAGAGTGGAAGACAAGCCAGGTCAGCCCATGTGATGACAAAAGATTGGAACTTCGACCATAACAATTCATAGCTGTAGGCTACCACATGCATACAAAAGTGCATGTTGCCACAGCAACTCAAGAGTCCTTGTGTGATCTGTAACACATCATTTTTAATCTTACACTGCTGCTACTGAAAATGAACTGCAGTAGAAGTGCAGCTAATATAATACTCCAAACTAATCATCTCATAGTGAAGAATATGTATACTTTGGTTGATTGTTCCTCTTGGACTCTGAGCTCAATTTCACAAATTTCATGTTTTGGTTATTTACTTATTTCAATTTCTTTTGAGTTAATACTTTTTATTTTAAACAGGGACCTAAGGAAAAGGTATATTGCACACTGTTGAGATAAAGATGTCTTGTTTATTTGTGTTTTATACATATAAATAGTAAAAGAACTGCATTAATTATTGGTTAAATGAAACAAACGACTGTGGATGCTGGAGCATTATTAGGTCACAGTCATGCATGCAATCAAGATTCAAGACAATGTATAAAGTTCCAGAAACTGAGACTACACAGTACCTATTCCAAAACAATGAGAATATGATATTGGAACCAAAGAACATAATTGGGATTAAAGGTAAATATTTGAGTGCAAAACCAGGAAGTGTGATAAGCACAATATAACTCTTAGGCATGATTATATGGAATTGTGCACAAGTAAATTTTCAAATGCTGTTTCCATGTATACAACACAATCTTCTCCTGTGTTGCTATGCAATTAAGCAGCTCATTCTACTGTCACGCATGTCATTAAGTGCCATTGACTGTATCTTAGAAAAATCTCACATTAGATAATACAACTAAAATATCAAACAAGAGCAATTGTCTTTCACAGAACTCTGAAAAATGTGTTACCAAAGAATATCATGTGCCTGACGAGTAATTCTAAGAACTTTCATTATTTTCACTGAATCTATTCTTTCCTTTTGCTCTCTGCCTCCTTGTTCTTGTGCCTTACAGTCATTGTCACCCCTTCAGTGTCACACACTTCCTTCAGTAAATCATTATTCAACCCACTTCACTCTGTATGGTTTACATTCAATTGTTTGCCTCTATCCCTGCAAGTGTTCAGAATTTATTCTTGCTCCTCAGTTTTAAGAATTCAGATTCCCCAGCAAAGTGCTAGGCTAAAACAATGAGACCTGTGAAACATTCTTCCCATCCCTAACTACATCCGAGGGGCATATAGATCTTCCATAGGGTCTCCACATCATCTGTAAATGCTATGAACAGTAGAAAGCATGGTGGACAGAAATGTCAAAGTGTAGAGCTGGATGAACACAGCTGGCCAAGCAGCATCAGAGGAGCAGGAAGGCTGACGTTTTGGGCCTAGACCCTTCTTCAGAAAGAGGTGTGCTTGTGTCTGCCCATGATCCGCTCTTGCCCCTTTGTTTGCCCCTTATTTTCTGCACTCTTACACTTCCTGTGCTCCTCCATTTCATGAGTCATTACTGGAATCTTCCTGCTCTCCGCATTCGCCTCCTCTCCTGATCTTCCCTAATGCTGCACTCTCTTTGTGCATCCTGTTAAGAGTAGGTAGATTTTACAGTGAGAAGCAGGCATATCCATCTCATTGATATCTGTAAGCAAAAACCTAATTCCTTAAAAACATTGTCCAAACATTCTATACATGCCATACCATATATATATTTTCATACCATATAGATAAGCCAAAATGCCTCCTTCTGCACTGTAACCTGTAATAACTTTGATGCGGGTGATATCAATAGTTCTATTTGATTTGAACAAAAAATTTCTTCAAGCAAATTTGTTGAAGAATGAATCTGTTAAAAGGTACCGAGCGGAGAGGCTGCACTTTCCCATAAGATGGAAGGAGGGGGAGAGGGGAGAGGGGAGAGGGGAGAGGGGAGAGGGGAGAGGGGAGAGGGGAGAGGGGAGAGGGGAGAGGGGAGAGGGGAGAGGGGAGAGGGGAGAGGGGAGAGGGGAGAGGGAGAGGGAGAGGGAGAGGGAGAGGGAGAGGGAGAGGGCGAGAAAGCTATCTCTTATTTCTTGTGATGCATTTACTTGGAGCTGACTTGACTATTACTGGAGGAGACACATTTCTTTGACTGCATGTGATATTTGCTTGAGGAATATAAGGACGGAGCACAAAGCAAAAAAAAAGTGAGAGAATTTTGGAAGAATAATCTTGCCTCCTGAAGCAAATAAATCAATTTCTTTCAGACATAATAATAGTTTTGCTGACAAGAATATGATAATCCCAGCCTGAATCTCTTTTGAACCAGTAATTTCAGTCCCTCTAAAGAGCCCTGGTGAATATATTTGCTTCATATATGGGAACTGGGAGACTGAAATGAATATTATCAATTATGTTTCATCTTAATTTTAAGACTTAGAATGGATTGTGTGCATTCAACGTACTTTTTAGTTTGTGCAGCATGAACTCATGAATACTGCTACCTGATACCTGCCTTACTATATTTTGTTATTTAAAATCAAAAGCATATACATATCTAAATTCTCGGAGGAACATATCTCTATATGTTCTCGACAATTCCCTTATTAGGAGTGAAAAAATGAGATGGGGATTAGATTTTTACAGAAATACTTTTAATTTTACAATTGCCATGGTAACAATGGGCTGAATATCACAATTGCTAAATAATTAATCCATCTCCCATCATCAAGTTTAACGAGTCAAGTGCAGGAACTCAATGTAGCTGTTGTATATTGCGTGAAGGAGAATACACCATAGGAATTTGGAGATGCCTTGTGGCATTGTGGTAGTGTCTCCACCTCTGGTCTCAGAGGCACAGACGCAAGTCCCCCCTGCTCTAGAAGTATGTCATAAAATGCCTGAGCGGGTTGATCAACAGAAACTCTGGTATAGGGCTTTTGTGGCACAGAGGTAACGTCCCTACTTCTGTGTTCAGAGACACAGGTTAAAGTCCCACTTGCCCCAGAAGGTTGGTTAGAAATTATCAACACTGTGTGGAAGGAGAAATGAGCTTTGCAGCAACTGGAGTGCACTCTGCTCCTCCTCCTCCAACTCTAATGTTAACTTTCTTCCCCTATCCTTCCCTTTTGTTATAGCAAAACTGTCACAGGTAGGCAGAGCTTGCAAATTGCTATTTTAACTAGTAGCATGGGTGATTCAGTGGCATTTTTCTTTTTAAGAGAAAAAAGCATCATGTGGAATGGGAAGTGGGCTCCACTGAGGCTGGACTGCATTATCTATCACTCCAATTCCATGCTGATTTCACATATTTGTCCTCCATAACTTTCTCTTCAATTTTAATAATTGCAAGGTCGTTGGTAGGGAGTTCTTGTTAATTGTTTAGTCATTTTTAATAAGTTAATTTAAAAGTGGGTTTTCAAAACAATCACACACAATGTGAAGTGCTATTGTGGCACAGTGGTAGTGACTCTTCCACTGGGTCAGAAGGTCCACGTTCAATTCCTACCTACGCAGGTATAGTGTTACATACCTGAACAAGTTGACTAATAATTTCTTCTGCACAGTTGAGAGGTAGTGTGGTGTGATCGAAACTCTTGAAAACAGCCACCATCTGGGTTTACCATCACCAGCCACCACTGAACATCTAATGTCCACCTCCACAACAGAGGGGGCAGTATAATATGATGTGAGCCATTTACCAAATTCTAAAGCAATATTGTTAACACCTTTCAAAGCCTAACCTTATTTATTTTTTGTCCGTTTGCTCTCTCCATGATATATGTTGTACAGTTCTGCAATCTTAACATGGGCCAAATGAAGACAATATTTTAAAAAAAGAGAAGAGAATGTGAATTATAATGCCATTAGAGGCTCTGCCAACTTGCAGGGTTTTACCTTCCTCTTTACAGAAGAAAAATGTCAATAGTGTTGATACAGTATCATCACAGTGAGCCGATATGCCAAATGATTTAATGATTAATCAATTCCTTTGGAATTGCAGTCACAAATTTTATGTGGGTAAAGAAATAAGCTCCCACACAGAAAAGAATCAAATGAACAATCATTTAATGCATTTGTTGTGGTATGATTTGAGGGAGCTATCTTTTCAGAATACCTGAGGAATGTCCTACTCTTCTCCAGATAATAAACATTCATATGAATTGACTAAGTCGAAGGCTTTTGGCCCTTCTGCAACCTCTAAGCGTTTCTATGTAAACAGTGTTTTGATGTCCACATGAATCACTGACGCAGAGATTAGGCCTCCATTTAATAACTCACTTGAAATAAACAGCTCCAATTTTTATAGTATGCACTCAGGAATAACTTGCAGTGCAACCCTAGGCTATGTATTCAAGTTCATAATGGCTTGGGTTGAATTCATAACCTCCTGCTTCAGAGACTCAAGTGTAACCAAGTGAAATACACTAACAATTGTGGTATGGAACGATCATTTTTTTTTCTTACTAAAATGGTTTGTCGTCAACTATCTCTTCACTGGAGTGTCATTGTTCATAGGCTCATACCATGACTTCATTTGCAGTTTAAGAGACTTTTTATTGATAATCATGTCTTCTCTTCTTAAAGCATCATATTGGGTGAAATTGAACTGCGTGGTTTGAATCCCACTTCCAATTTTGAAATCTGCAAAGCCTACCCTGAAATTGTTCATTCATGTTCGACAATTTGCAAAAAGAAATTAAGCTTAAACAGGAACAGGATATACACTTGACAAACGATATAAATCCCTTAAAAACAGATATTGTTTTGATCAGTTCCCTCAAGTTAAAATTCAGTGTTCAGGTAAGGCAAATACATTATGAAAAACATATTTCTCTTCCTCTCTCAGCTGTTACCTTTTTGAAATTGAAGTGTTCATACAGCATGGCAAGAAAATATAGAAAAATTGTTTCTCCAATTGCATTGGAATCTGAGTGGTTTGAGGTAGAGTACTATGACCAGTCCTCATTTGCAGGTATTTTCTGAGCAACTTGTTCAGAAACATTATCACAGACCTCTGGAGCAGGTGGGGCTTGAACCCTGGCCTCCTGGCTCAGAAGTAGAGGCAATATAACTGTGTCACATGAACCCTCCAATCATCATTCCTGTGCCACACAGGTTAAGGGTAGTAAGAAATAGGGGCAGATGATCAGGACAGAGTTCATTCTTGCCACACTTCCCATTCAAATCTGCCACACATCTCACCATCACCCACATCACTCAGACTCCCGTAAGATTCATCCCCAAGAGGATAGTTTTAAATAGGCACATCTCCCTTAGTTAACTGTGAATGGAGGCGTACCAAAAAGATAAGTACTTAAGCCCCAGATATTCACCATATATTTGGGTAAAATGTAATATTTCCAAAGTTGTGGATGATACAAAGTGAAGTTGGAATGTTTTGTAAGGACAATTTAATGAAATTTCAGATGGATTGGACCAGCTTAGTTACTAGGCAAGTACATGACGCTTGAAATATAATATGGAAAAAGGTGAGATTCTCCACTATGGGAGGAGGAACAGATGTGTAAATTATTTCTTAAAATGGTAAGCGGTTGAGAACATAGGAACAGGAATAGGCCATTCAGCCCATCAAGCCTGATCTGCCAACCAATGAGATCATAGCTGATCAGTGGCCAACTCCATATACCAGGCTTTGGCACCTAACCCTTAATACTTTTTCTTAGCAAGAAATTATCAACCTCATATTTAAAATCAACAACTGATCTAGCATGAGCTGCTGTTTGTGGAAGGGATTTCAGAACCTCTATCACCATTTGTGTGTAGAATCAGAGACATACAAAGGTTCATAGGTATCCTTGTCAACAAGTCACTAATGGCTAACTTGAAGGGATGCCTGAGGGTGGAATGAAGCACCTGGGCCCTGAGATGCAGACAACTACATAAACAGTTGAAAGAAAGTAATCATAATCCATTTGTGAATCATTTACAGAAATGTCACCCAGGCCATTGATGTGCCAACGGTACATTTCTCTCTTCCTTTCCCCCACCACAAATTGGTGAGCTCCCCAGCTCACCAGAGGAGCTGGAGGGAGCTGTCTTGGCTGAGGAGCCCACTAGCCCTGGAGATTTGGTGAGATGACACCAAGGGCATTTTCTGCCAGAATAGTCCAAGCATCCGAAGGTTTTCTTGCCAGACGCAACTTGGTCTTCCTCACCGGAAATTTCCAAGGGTTAAGGTTGCGGGGTGTGGGGTGGAGTTGTGGTTGAGGAAGGCAGCATGGACATGCGGGGCATGGCCATCTCTGCAGTGTACTAAGTTTAAACAGCAGAGGGGCTTGTGTATGTGCAACCCTTCCCTCAGCAGAGTGCCTCCTAGTCTCTTTGCAAGGAGAGGGCATGTAGACTGGGCTCCCTGCCCAACTGTCACAATGCCTTCGGTCCCGAGGACCAATGGCTGGAGTGATGGAGTAGACGCCTCTGCATGCCAAGCGTGACTCTCCATGACAACCGCCTGCCTCTCCATGGAGGGAGACAGCTGTTTAAATGACTCACTGCATTGCTGCAGTCTCTGGGCAATGATGATCATTGCATTCCACACACCAGTCTGCTGCTCTGTCTCCTTCTTATGCATGTCAATGAAGTTCCTCATTACCAAGACCACAGGGTCCATTCCGCCCAAGGTTTGGGCAGGTGCCTGGTCTCTGGCTTTCCTCCGAGCATTAGCAGCTTGGACTGTTTCTCCAATCACACAGCCTGCCTGTCATCTCTCAGACTGTGAGTTTACAGGTAACACTGAGATGTCACTATGTGAGCTGCTGAGCTTTGCAAGAAACAGTATTGCCAATGCTTCCTCTGGTGTTTTAACTCTGCCATCCAGAGTGGTCAAGGATGTGCCTCCTGGAGGATTCGGCTTGGTTTCCACAGATGCCCTGGCAACAGCTGGTTACAGTAGTGTTCAATTACCATTACGTCCTCCATTGATAATTTCCCCTTTATTAACAAGAGGGCAAATGAGTAAGACTCGGTTAGGTAGCATGGCTGTTATTGCTGGTGCATGAAGAAGGAAGATGTCGAGTTGTTCTGAGAGAGTGAGACAGCAGTGAAATGGGCATGCAATGTTATTGGAATGGGAGGATGGAGCCTAAAAATAATGAGGGAGGAAAGGCTTTGTATTCAACAGAAGGAGTGACAGAACATGAAGCTTTATTGGTAATGGTTGCAGTGTGGCAGGTATAGAGTGAGAGTGAAGTAGCAGAGAGGAGACTGTGGCAGAAGGGAAAAGGTCTTGACCTTCTTTATGCATCACAGGCCAGTCTTTCATACCTTGAACCAGATGGAATTCTCCAATCAGATTGGCAAGATGTGGTGGCATGCTACCAGTCTGCTACCAGTCCTCTGGCATGAGGACTCCTCTATTCTGAACCACCCTATCTACCTGCTCCCTGTTTGATAGACATGTATCATGATCCTCTTTCCTCAAAACACTATCGCCCAAAACTGACCAGGGCAGCTTCCATTGACCAGTACTGCAGAGCTGCAGTGGGCTTTCAAAAATGACTCAGGTGCAAGGGATGATAGTCTGTGGGTCGATAGCTTTTGAATGGTGAGTACTTGCAGGAATGATGTGTGAGAAAATGGTGTGGAAATCAGAAGTGATACATGCCACGGGATGTTAGTGGCAATTAACGTGGTAAGTTTGGTAGAATCACTTCACACAAATTGACATGACTCACATGTTTTGGCTAAGTACCATGTCAACTTGTTGGACAGTCCTTAATCCATGTCATTATATTACTTCCTATCCCATGTGCTTTAATTTTGTGAAACAACTTCCAATAGGGGATTTCTCACCCTTTTGAGATCTCCTACAAGAGTAACTTTTCTCCATCTAAAGACTGTGTGACATTGTCATATTGGATGGTGATTAATGTAAATTCAACAAATTCAGGCAAATATCTTATGCAACAAATCCAATGACTCAAATTTTGCAGTTATTTGTCGTAAGTAATAGAAATTGCGTACTTTATTTTCATTCATTATTGGCGGTTCAAAAATATTATGCTGTAGAACTGAATGAACTATTATTTGTTGAATAGTTACAACTTTTAAAAAATCCCTTCAGTGTGACAATTAAATACTATAGATTTCACCCACTAAGAGATTTTGTAATACAGATAGATTGTTCATTGACCCTGTTCTGGCTCTTCAATAGAGCTATCCTTTTAGCCCCATTTGCCTTACACTTCCCATAGTTTTGCAAACTTTCTCTTTTCAGATATATATTTATTTCACTTTTAAAAGCCATCAGTGAACCTACTAATACCACTGTATCATGAGTTGATGCATAATTTCTTTTTCCTCAACCCTCCTTTGATTCTTAAGATAATTGTCTTCATTCAATATCCTCTTGTTACCAACTTTATCATTCAGCTTCTCTTTCTTTGATATATCAAATTTCCTTATCATGTTGAACATTAAATATCCCTTGAACTGACTTGATTCAAGCAAGACAATTCATGATTTGATAAATCCACTCCACATATGCAAAGTCACTTATCTGCGGTATCATTTTGAACTTATTAACTTTCTATGTATTTGGTTCCCAGAGCTAGACACAGTAGTTCACCTGAGGGCTTTCCTGTTCTCATTCATGAGATACCAGCAATTTCTCTCAAGGCCAAAATATATGTCCATCTCTGTCTATTCATGAGAAGGTGGTAGTGGGTCATCTTTTTGAGCCACAATGTTCATTGCTGGAGATGTGATGGTGTTAAGTAGCGGCTTGCAGGATTTTGACCTGGTGACAATGAAAGATTTGTGATACATTTCCAAATGAAGATGATGCAGGACCTGGAAATATTTGTATTTTCATGCATCGAATTATGTAAGCCACAGAATTTATGGGTTTATGTGGTGCTTTTCCAGAAAACTTGGTGAGCTGCTCTGATGCATCTTACAGGTGACACACAGTATGATCACATTTTGCCAACAAAATCTATCCTTTCTTTGTCATGTTATTCCACTCTTCACTTATGAAAATGATGAGTAAAGAAGCAACGTTTTAAAAATCCAAATTAAAATACGTGTCTTTACCAGATACCTCATGTATATCAGAGAACAATGCTTTAGCAATTCACCCATTAGTCACAAATACATTACAGGGTGTTATTTTTGCAATTACTCAGTGATAGGTCAACCTCAAATCATACATCAATCATATTCTTCAACAATTAAAAATTAATTGAAGTACCAAATGAATTGTTGAAACACATTTCATGCTTTTCTTTCCATATTGGACAGGATGCACAATTGACTGGTTCTTACTAATAGAATTGTGCAGTTAATTCTCGCTTCAAGTCACACTGTTAAAAAAAAATCCACCTTGATATTTTGCATCTGTTGCAGAGGTCCTTTCATTGTTTCACCATTTTTGGATGCTACAGCTACTGATAATTATCAGTGCATCTTCTTATCCTCATCACACATGCTTCAGAATCACAAGAGAGAAAGGAAATTCTCAAATCAATGATTTTTTACATGTTGTTACTTGGTGAATGAAAAAGAAACAGGATTTATCTGATACTAGAGACCACAGAAAAACACACAAAGCTGAAAAGTAGGTAAACCCTGATACTATCAAACATTGGAAGGGCAAGGAGTTAAAATGGAGAATATGAGAGGCCTTTGAGGATAGTAGAAAGTGGACCTCTCAATGACCTTGAGATTGAATATAATGGTTTATGGAGCTCAAAGGGGAAAGACCTAATGATGGCAAGAGCTTTGATTGTAACTTGAACAAAGACACAGGGAACCGAGTGGGCCTTTTGCTCAGATCACTTTGGAACTTAGCTGCTTGGACCCTGTGGTCACATTTGATCTGCTTTTGAGTTGTGGCATTTTACTCCACATTTTTAATCCAATATTTTCCCACATCCCTGCCTCTGCCCCACACCGTATGAGTGAAAATCATATCATTCAGTGCCAAATAGGCTGTAGTGACCCAGGATATTTTCCAACCTAAGCCGTGCAAAATTCACCTTCAAATAAAACAAAAGCTCCATCACAAACTTTTTGAACAGATTTATCATCTTGTTCTGCCATTGACAAAGATTAAATGCCTCCCACCAGCCCAAGATTATCTGGCTCTGCACCTCTTTTTAAAATTGTAACACTTAATTAAGGGGTGACCTTATAGAGGTTTATAAAATCATGAGGGGCATAGGTAAAGTGAACAGCAAGTGCCTTTTTCTCTAGGGTGGAGGAGTTCAAAACTAGGGGATGTATTTTTAATCTGAGAGGACAAGGTTTAAAAAGGACACGAGGGCAACTTTTTTTACACAGGGATTGGGTTAACTGCCAGAGGAAGTGATGGATGTAGGTATAGTTACAAATTTTAAAAGATATTTAGATAAGCACATGAATAGAAAAAGTTTGGAGGGATATGGGCCAAATGCAAGCAAGCAGGACTGGTTTAGTTTGGGGACATGGTCGGTGTGGACTAATTGGACCAAAATGTCTGTTTCCATGCTGTATTATTTTATGACTCTAATCACCTCACCTTATTACCAACTGAAGTACATTATTTCACACTTCTCCGCAATAAATTCCCCTCTGTATTCTTACTTAATGCACTTCACAACCGAGATAGCTCCTCAGAGGGAAATCTGAAAGCATAGACTTTATAATTGTGTGACTAAGCAGTCTTTGAATTGAGAGAATTTGGAATTCATTTCTCTCATAGTTTGCCACAGTTATCTAAGAATGAATGGTCTCGCATGAACATCTGTATACAGGCCCATTCTTAAATCCATAGTGATTAAATTCAGATTTCAAAGTCTCTTCAACACTTGGATGAGGGGATTGAAGGATGGGTCAGCAAGTTTGCAGACGACACAAAGGTTGGAGGTGTCGTTGACAGTATAGAGGGCTGTTGGAGGCTGCAGCGGGACATTGACAGGATGCAGAGATGGGCTGAGAGGTGGCAGATGGAGTTCAACCTGGATAAATGCGAGGTGATGCATTTTGGAAGGTCGAATTTGAAAGCTGAGTACAGGATTAAGGATAGGATTCTTGGCAGCGTGGAGGAACAGAGGGATCTTGGTGTGCAGATACATAGATCCCTTAAAATGGCCACCCAAGTGGACAGGGTTGTTAAGAAAGCATATGGTGTTTTGGCTTTCATTAACAGGGGGATTGAGTTTAAGAGTCGTGAGATCTTGTTGCAGCTCTATAAAACTTTGGTTAGACCACACTTGGAATACTGCGTCCAGTTCTGGTCGCCCTATTATGGGAAAGATGTGGATGCTTTGGAGAGGGTTCAGAGGAGGTTTACCAGGATGCTGCCTGGACTGGAGGGCTTATCTTATGAAGAGAGGTTGACTGAGCTCATACTTTTTTCATTGGAGAGAAGGAGGAGGAGAGGGGACCTAATTGAGGTATACAAGATAATGAGAGGCATAGATAGAGTTGATAGCCAGAGACTATTTCCCAGGGCAGAAATGGCTAACACGAGGGGTCATAGTTTTAAGCTGGTTGGAGGAAAGTATAGAGGGGATGTCAGAGGCGGGTTCTTTACACAGAGAGTTGTGAGAGCATGGAATGCGTTGCCAGCAGCAGTTGTGGAAGCAAGGTCATTGGGTCATTTAAGAGATTGCTGGACATGCATATGGTCACAGAAATTTGAGGGTGCATACATGAGGATCAATGGTCAGCACAACATCGTGGGCTGAAGGGCCTGTTCTGTGCTGTACTGTTCTATGTTCTATGTTCTAACACTTCTTTGCAGATAAATAACCAAATACATCTGATATATATGAACCAAAGCACAGTGAACATATTCCATTATTACCCATTCAGGTAACAAGTATCATTGAATGTTGATCTCCAATTGTTAGGAAGGTGTAGATCACCAGAGAGAATGTATTCAGCTGATTATATGCAATCCTTCCATCAGGACATCTGCAGCCTATATTAATATGGACTGTTTCTGATTCTAGTTCCCTCCTGAGGAGATGGAATTTACTGAGAAAACTTTACAAAATTTCACGCTGACCTGCTCAGAACAAGTGTCACAAAAGAACGAAGAAGGAGACGATTTTCAGCCAATGTAATTCATCCCCTCTGAATTCCTGGGCTAAAACCCACATGACCACAAACAGCGTATGTTTTAATAATGTTCTACGCCATGACTTTACTCATAGAATCCCTTCAGTGTTGCTGCAGGCCATTCAGCCCATCTAGCCCACACTGACCCTCCCAACTCACTTCCTTTTTCGCTAGAGTTTCCCCATGGCCAATCCACCGGACCTGCACACCTTTGGACTCTGGGAGGAAACCCAGAGCAAACCTGCACAGAGGGAATGTGAAAACTCCACTCAAACAGTTGCCTGAAAATGGAATTGCACCCAGGCCCATGACACTGTGAGGTAGTAGCTCTAATCACTGAGCCACGATGCCACGCCATTTCATATAATGATTTCTGCCTCAGTCTAAGGGCTGTTGGCTGTACTATATGTCTTTGTAAATCACCCATAGTATTTATTATCTAGCCCACAAATGCCTTTGACAAAATGCTGGTGAACTTCATTTTTGAACAATTACAAATAGCTTTTCTCCCCCTCATCAAAGCACAAGCTGAGTCATTCACAATGCTCTGGGCCTGAAATCACATTTAGGTTATACAAGGTAAAGAATGCAGGATTATGAAGAGGGGCCACTTGCCTAAAACTGTGAACTCTGTTTTCTATCACAGGCCTCCTCCCGCCAGACCTGCTGAGTTTCCCCAGCAATTTTAGTTTTTGTCAGTTTCAGATCTTGTGCATCCACAGGGATTTTTTTTTAAATTAAAGAATGCAGGTTTCCTTTTCTAAATGTCATTTGTGGTTCAGATGGATGGTCACAATGAACTAACTGCATTTTTAACAGAGTGTAGAACCAGGTGAACACAGCAGGCCAAGCAGCACCAGCAGAACAGAAAGCTGACATTTTCGGTCTAGACCCTTCTTCAGAAATTTCTGAAACACCTGCTGTGTTCATCCAGTTCTACACCTTGTTATCTCAGATTAGCCAGCATTGGCAGTTCCTGCTACCTCTGCATATTTAACAGTGACTGTTTTTAAATCTGTAATTTCTTTTGTAAGAAAAAACAAATTTAAATAGTCAAAATGCACAAGGAAATCTAAACTCAATTCAAATTTCTGGATGGTAAGTGAAAGTACCATGCTATTGTTTGAGACTAATAACGATCATGCTGTCTGGGGTCCCTGATATATGAATGTCCAACTTATAAACACTCATGCTTGCGAACACAGACCCATACGTGGTTTGAATTTTAAAAACCCCACATAAGCAACATTTCCCATATTATGAACAGCTGCTTTCCATTGTCCTGAATTGTGCTTCAACTCATGAACAAATCAACTTGCGAATAAATTGACTTGTGAAGGAACACCAGAACAGAACCTGTTTACAACCCAACAACTCCCTGTAAATCATAAATCAGACAGATTCCCTTGTTCCTTTGATGCCATGGCTAAAAGTCATTCCAGATACCATCAAATTTAAAGTATTAATTATATTCAGCTCAAATCAAGATTCCAAAGTCTTGCATGAACTTATAAAGGCTTTTCAGTGGAAATAGGCCCTGTCTAAAACTGGCTACATGCTGCAACAAATTAAACACCATGGCAATTGATCTAACAAAGTGTCGAGCTGGATGAACACAGCAGGCCAGGCAGCATCAGAGGAGCAGGAAAGCTGATGTTTCAGGTCTGAACCCTTCTTCAGAAATTCTTGAAGGTATTAGGCAATTCCTACTATCTCATGGCAATAGGCCCTGTCTAAAACTGGCTACATGCTGCAACAAATTAAACACCATGGCAATTGATCTAACAAAGTGTAGAGCTGGATGAACACAGCAGGCCAGGCAGCATCAGAGGAGCAGGAAAGCTGATGTTTCAGGTCTGAACCCTTCTTCAGACATTCCTGAAGGTATTAGGCAATTCCTACTATCTCATGGCAATTGATCTGCTCATCGTGTTCACAGATCATAGAATCCCTACAGTGTGAAAACAGGCCCTTAAGGCCAACAAGTCCACACCGAACCTGCGAGCATCCCACCCAGATCCACCCCCGTATACCCATCTAATCTACACATCCCTGAGCACTATGGGCAATTAAGTTTGGCCAATCCACCCTAGCCTACACATCTTTGGACTGTGGGAGGAAACCGGAGCACCCGGAGGAAACCCACACAGTCACAGGGAGAAATGTGCAAACTCCACATAGGCAGTCGCCCGAGGGTGGAATCGAAGCCGGGTTGCTGGCACTGTGAGGCTGCAGTGCTAAACACTCATTTGTAAACATTAAAAACTTTAAAAATCAGTCTGGTACCTCTGGGCATAAGGGCACCAAGTTTAGTTTTTAATTCACAAAAGGAGGTGACTATTGCACCTGAATGCTGTTATGCCACCAGCCAGAGAGTCAAATTTATGTTACAATCAGCTTAGGGATCAGTCAGTTGTAATGCTAAGGTACACAAAGTGAGGGATCCAGAGGTCTTACAAAGAGAATGAAACCTTATGATTTCATGGTTTGGAACAAACAAAATAAAATTTACTGTAAGAATAATGGAATAGAATGTGCAATAAGTTTAAAACTAATGACATATGATTCATATGGGTAACAATGAGTGAAACCACCCACAATAGCAACTGTGATCAAAACAGATTTTTCAGCAATTTTCCCCAAATGTTAGTAACACGTCGTGCCATCAAATTTCATTTGCTGAGCAGAATGAAATGTTTCCACCTGGAATCTTTTGGACTGGTCTGTTCCATAAACATTACCAGTCATTAATTGTTCAGTTCAACAAAGTGATACAGGGGCAGGGCCTAATCACTTTTCTTGCCCCTTGGGCAAAAGAAAGCTTTGAAGTTATGACAACTTCTTCACAAAATCTATGAAAATAATGCAAGTTGTTTTTAAAATCATAAGCATCAAACAAATACTTAACTTCAGATTGTGCAGATAACCTTTCCAGTTCCAGTTCATTTGTAGGGCTTGAGAGACAATAGTCAGGCCAGCATGGATCATGGCGATGATATTATGGATTTAAGAGGTTTTGACAATAGGACGTTCCTGTGAGAGCTCCTCCATTTTACTTGTTCTTTTTCCTCCTTTATCTTTCTTGCCTTTTTTTTACGTCTTCTCTTCCCACAGCAGCAGAGCCAGCAGCATATACAGAGCAGCTACAGCCAGAAGACCACAAGCAGTGTTCCCTGCAGCAGCATGTGGGCTGTGAGCCCCAGAGCAGCACGGGGAAGAGCCCCCTGCCATAGTGAGTGGGCTGTGGGCCAGAGAGCAGTGTGGGGAAGAGCTCCCTGCAGTAGTGTATGGGCTGTGAGTCCCAGAGCAGCGCAGAGAAGAGCCCTCTGCAGTAGTGTGTGGGCTGTGAGTCCCAGAGCAGCACGGGGAAGAGCCCCCTGCAATAGTGTGTGGACTGTGAGTCCTGAAGCAGCACGGGGAAGAGTCCCCTGCAGTAGTGTGTGGGCTGTGAGTCCAAGAGCAGCACGGGGAAGACCCCCCTGTAATAGTGTGTGGGCTGTGAGTCCTGAAGCAGCACGGGGATGAGCCCCCTGCAGTAGTGTGTGGGCTGTGAGTCCAAGAGCAGCACGGGGAAGAGCCCTCTGCAGTAGTGTGCGGGCTGTGAGTCCCAGAGCAGCACGGGGAAGAGCTCCCTGCAATAGTGTGTGGACTGTGAGTCCTGAAGCAGCACGGGGAAGAGCCGCCTGCAGCAGTGTGTGGGCTGTGAGTCCTGAAGCAGCATGGGGATGAGTCCCCTGCAATAGTGTGTGAGCTGTGAGTCCCAGAGCAGCACGGGGAAGAGCCCCCTGCAGTAGTGTGTGGACTGTGAGTCCCGGAGCAGCATGGGGAAGAGCCCCCTGCAGTAGAGTGTGGACTGTGAGTCCCGGAGCAGCGCAGGAAAGAGCCCACTGAAGCAACACATGGGCCCTGAGCCACAGAGCAGCATGAGGAAGAGCCCAATGTAGTAGTAGTGTGTGGGCTGTGAGTCCCAGAGCAACACGGGGAAGAGCTCCCTGCAGTAGTATGTGGACTGTGAGTCCCGGAGCAGCACGGGGAAGAGCTCCCTGCAGTAGTGTGTGGGCTGTGAGTCCTGAAGCAGCATGGGGATGAGCCCCCTGCAATAGTGTGTGGGCTGTGAGTCCTGAAGCAGCACAGGGAAAAGTCCCCTGCAGTAGTGTGTGGACTGTGAGTCCAGGAGCAGCGCAGGAAAGAGCCCACTGAAGCAGCACATGGGCCGTGAGCCACAGAGCAGCATGAGGAAGAGCCCAATGCAGTAGTAGTGTGTGGGCTGTGAGTCCCAGAGCAGCACGGGGAAGAGCTCCCTGTAGTAGTATGTGGACTGTGAGTCCCGGAGCAGCACGGGGAAGAGCCCCCTGCAGTAGTGTGTGGGCTGTGAGTCCCAGAGCAGCACGGGGAAGAGCCCCCTGCAGTAGTGTGTGGTCTGTGAGTCCCGGAGCAGCGCAGGAAAGAGCCCACTGAAGCAGCACATGGGCCGTGAGCCACAGAGCAGCATGAGGAAGAGCCCAATGCAGTAGTAGTGTGTGGGCTGTGAGTCCCAGAGCAACACGGGGAAGAGCTCCCTGCAGTAGTATGTGGGCTGTGAGTCCTGAAGCAGCACGGGGAAAAGCCCCCTGCAATAGTGCGTGGGCTGTGAATCCTGAAGCAGCATGGGGATGAGCCCCCTGCAATAGTGTGTGGGCTGTGAGTCCTGAAGCAGCATGGGGAAGAGCCCCCTGCAGTAGTGTGTGGGCTGTGAGTCCCAGAGCGGCACGGGGAAGAGCCCCCTGCAATAGTGTGTGGGCTGTGAGTCCTGAAGCAGCATGGGGAAGAGCCCTGTGCAATAGTGTGTGGGCTGTGAGTCCTGAAGCAGCACGGGGAAGAGCCCCCTGCAGTATTATGTAGGCTGTGTGTCCCGGAGCAGCGTGGGGAAGAGCCCCCTGCAGTGGTGTATGGACTGTGATTCCCGGAGCAGCGCAGGAAAGAGCCCACTGAAGCTGCACATGGGCCGTGAGCCACAGAGCAGCATGAGGAAGAGCCCAATGCAGTAGTAGTGTGTGGGCTGTGAGTCCCAGAGCAACACGGGGAAGAGCTCCCTGCAGTAGTATGTGGACTGTGAGTCCTGAAGCAGCACGGGGAAGAGCTGCCTGCAGCAGTGTGTGGGCTGAGTCCTGAAGCAGCATGGGGATGAGTCCCCTGCAATAGTGTGTGGGCTGTGAGTCCTGAAGCAGCACGGGGAAAAGTCCCCTGCAATAGTGTGTGGGCTGTGAGTCCCAGAGCAGCACGGGGAAGAGCCCCCTGCAGTAGTGTGTGGACTGTGAGTCCCGGAGCAGCACGGGGAAAAGCCCCCTGCAGTAGTGTGTGGACTGTGAGTCCCGGAGCAGCGCAGGAAAGAGCCCACTGAGGCAACACATTGGCCCTGAGCCACAGAGCAGCATGAGGAAGAGCCCAATGCAGTAGCAGTGTGTGGGCTGTGAGTCCCAGAGCAACACGGGGAAGAGCTCCCTGCAGTAGTATGTGGGCTGTGAGTCCTGAAGCAGCACGGGGAAGAGCCCCCTGCAATAGTGCGTGGGCTGTGAATCCTGAAGCAGCATGGGGATGAGCCCCCTGCAATAGTGTGTGGGCTGTGAGTCCTGAAGTAGCACGGGGAAGAGCCCCCTGCAGTAGTATGTGGGCTGTGAGTCCCAGAACGGCACGGGGAAGAGCCCCCTGCAAGAGTGTGTGGGCTGTGAGTCCTGAAGCAGCATGGGGAAGAGCCCCCTGCAATAGTGTGTGGGCTGTGAGTCCTGAAGCAGCACGGGGAAGAGCCCTCTGCAGTATTATGTAGGCTGAGTGTCCCGGAGCAGCGTGGGGAAGAACCCCTACAGTAGTGTATGGACTGTGAGTCCCGGAGCAGCGCAGAAAAGAGCCCACTGAAGCAGTACATGGGCCGTGAGCCACAGAGCAGCATGAGGAAGAGCCCGATGCAGTAGTAGTGTGTGGGCTGTGAGTCCTGGAGCAGTGCGCGGAAGAGCACTCTACAGTAGTGTGTGGGAAAGCAGTCCCCGAGTATCAAGCAGGTTGCAACTGCGAGCAGTAGATGCAGGCAGCCTGAGACAGTGACAGAGGAGCCGAGTCCCTGGGTCATCACAGAGGCTGTATCCCTAGAGCGTTGTGGGTGGGAGGTGAGTTCCGGAGTGGTGGAGGTACTGAAGTATGAATCCTGGTTACAGTGCAACCTACCAGGTTCCTGTTGAGTGCCGGTGAGGAGCAGACTGGAGGCTGGGGCAATGACTTGGGCCGAGTGCCACAGGCTGCGTTTCTGTTGTTGGACTATAATTTAAAACCCTTTTCACTGTGTTGTAACTACCTCTGGAATTAATGTTTATGCTTTCCTTTAATCCTTTTTGTATAATACCACATTTTTTTAAACAACTTCTCATTGTGCTCTCATTCTTCTGTACTGTAGTACAAGTGACAATAAAGAATATTCTATTCTCTTCTATTCTATTATGTCCATTTTTTAACAAAAACATTCAAGCCATTAGTGTCTAGTTGCCTATATAAATCTAACAAAGTGAACAGTTGTGAAACTTTGATCTTCATAAAGTTGGAACAATAGAAGCAGTATGAATGGGTAGACTCAGGCTCCTGCAGAACTAAGGTTTTAGTTTAGCTTTCAATATTTGTTGGGGTTTTGAAGTTGCCTGTGGAAGCTACTGTATCTCTCTCTGCCACTGAAAAGATCTGGCATTCTTTCACTCTCTCTCTCTCTCTACCAGAATTTTGTCTTGGTGCCTTTTCTCATGGACTGGGCAAACATCGCATGTGAGAACATCGTTTCTACTGAATTTGCCTTTGCCACGGGTGTTTGTGGGATGTTACTATATTGGAACAGTCACTGTTTAGTAGTTTGATTATTTATTATTCTGTTAACATTTCTGATAGAGTTAGTGTTATATCAATTCTTCTTTCTTTTGCGTATATTTTGTCTGAATGTGATTTGCTTAAAGCCAAGTAATGTGACCAGTTGAATTCAATCAGGAACACAACACTTTACACTTGCCTTTAAATAAGATAAAAGTCAAGGTCCAGGCTATCCCTTGATATATTTGCAGTGGGGTTTATATACCTCACTCATCCCCAGTTGCCCTTAAGAAGGTTCTTGAGAGTAAATTAGAAAGTTCAAAATGTATTACTCATCTCTAGTTGCTCTTGAAAGCCAACTAAGCTCTAATTGAAATAAAAACAAAAACATTTGAACCACATAAGATTAACAGGATTTAAATGTCATAACTCCATACAAATGTTTTTTCTTATGCTCTTCTTTTAAATTCTGAGCAGACTATCAAGTATCATATTTTTGTCATAGTAATTTCAAGGTCAACTAAATGCAATAAACACACAAGAAAATTTTCTTTAAAAATACCCTAACCAGTTCATACTTTTATTCTGTTCATGGGCCTTTCTGATTTAACTGCCAAACTATGGTGACCTCCCACTCTTCATGCACTGGTGCATATGAATCATATGTATATATAAAAGATACGGTCACTTTACCATAGCTGTTTCAACTTGAATAGAGACTTTTTTTCATACTTCCTCTGCTGTTGATAGAAATGCATTTCCAATTAATTCTTTAAGTTTGCTGTAGTAAGCATGTATTTCTGATTAATGACCAACTTCAAAATTATCTTCCTCAATCACATTTTCTATAACATGGATGAACCTGCACAAAGAAAATTTGCCCTTTCTATGCATAATTTTCAAATCTATTCAAGCCACAGCCTTCTGTAAACATTCATTTTCTTCCCACAGATTATAAAAAGGCGAAGACTTTATTTCCACTTACTTCACACTTTTCCTTCAAGCATTTGTTGGCTCTCTTGTCCATTTCTTTTGTGGGTTGATTCACCTTTTCAATCAGATTAGCATTTGCTCCAGTGGGTACAATTGCCTTTGTTTTTGCATCATCTGTAGAAAACATTTCTCGTCACTTCACAAAGGCATTCTGTTCATTTCAAGAACTGTTCTTCCACAGGTAAGCATAGCTTCTAAGACTCTTTCAACTCATTTGTCAACACCTCAATATGACTTTTAATATTTTCTTCAGCTGCTTCTAAAATTTCCTAAACTGCAGCCCTCATCATTTTTATTCTTTGGATATTTACCTCTGCCCTCGCCACTACCCAAGGGCCCAAACATACCTTCCAGGTGAAGTGGCCATTCACCTGCACTTCCCAGAATCTAGTCGACTGCATTCACTGCTCATAATGTGGTTTCCTCTACATTGGGGAAACAAAGTGTAGACTGGGTGACCGCTTCACAGAACATCCCCAAAAAAAGACCCTGAGCTTCCAGTTGCCTGCCACTTTAACACAGCACCCTGTTCCCTGGCCAACATCTCTGCCTCAGGCTTGCTGCAGTGTTCCAGCAAAGCTCAATGCAAGCTGAAAGAACAGCATCTCATTTTCCGTTCGGGGACCCTGCAGCCCTCTGGACTCAGTATCGAGTTCAATAATTTTAGGGCCTAACCCTCCCATGTCCTAGTCCACTATCCAACACACCAGGCCTTGTTATCACGTAGCCTGCCATCATACATTACCTATCATTAGCCACTAACATTTCTCCATTAAAAACAATTCACCCTCCTAGACACATCGTTGTCAATTCCTTTGTCTATCCGACTGTCCTTCTCTCTCTTTGGGCTCTATCCTATAACTTACTCCCTGCCCCTTCTCCCTCCCTATTTGCTGCACATAAGCCAATGTTTTCCCAGATACCATCGGTTCTGAGGAAGGCTCATCAGACCCGAAATGTTAGCTTTGATTTTTTTTTTCTTCGCAGATTCTTCCAGGCCTGCTGGGCTTTTCCAGAAACTTCTGTTTTTGTTACTTCTTGATTGACTTTGTTTTTGCCAAATGATAAGCATTTCTTCACTTAGATCTTTCAAACCTTCATGCTGCCATGCAGATCCTTGGAGCAATGCTCAACCGTCATCACCGTTTTGCAGTTTTCATGAGTCAACTCATACCAGCAATGTGATGGCCTAGTGGTATTATTACTGAGCTGTTAATCATGCCACCCAGGTAATGTTCCAGGGACCTGGGTTTGAATCCTGTCACAATTGGTGGTGGAATTTGAACTCAATAAAAGAAAATCTGGAATTTAAGAGTCTACCGATGAGCATGAATCCGTTGTCAATTGTTGGAAAAACCCATCTGGTTCACTAGTGTCCTTTAGGGAAGGAATCTGCCCTCCTTACCTGGTCTGGCCTACATGTGACTCTAGACCCACAGCAAGGTGTTTGACTCTGAGCAGCCCTCTGGGCAATTACGGGTAGGCAATAAATGCTAATCTTGTCAGTGATACCCTCATCCCATTAATGAATATTAAAAAAACTCATATTTCAAGCATGCATGTTGGTTGTCTGCAACCAATCAAATTTTCTTTTGCTGAGTTGAGTTCATTGCCATCATCGTTCTTGCATTTCTGATACTAAAATTCCTTGATCCCTAGGCTCACTGATATTTTTTTCCACTTTAACATTTTGTCTTATGACCTTGAGTTAAAGCTTCCAAACAATTTTGGCAAATTGCCCAGACTATTCCTTTTACAAAGTCTCAGTTTGTCTCAACTGATTCTCTTGAAACTCTCGAAAATGGCAGCTATTTCAAATTTGCCAATTGATTATCCAGTATGAAAGACAAACTAGGAACAATCCTCAATGTAATAATTTTGACTGCCAAGCAATTTAGTAAATTAACTTTGCCCAAGAGAATGTGTTCATAATTCACATAGAACAAAACAGCACAGTACAGGTCCTTCGGCCCTCGATGTTGTGCCGACCTGTCATACCGATCTCAAGCCCATCTAACCTACACTATTCCATGTACGTCCAAATGCTTATCCAATGACCACTTAAATGTACCTAAATCTGATAGAGACCCCATAGTAATATTTGGTCTGTCGTAAAAATATCTGGAGTAAAAATTGTACCATCAGCCACGATAAAAAACGAATCTGTTCCAGCAGCTCTCAAAATATTAAATGGATTACTTGTGCAGTTGGACAAGTAAACAAATGGACAGTCAAAATCATAAATTCGATCGAGTACAGAAGAGTCTCACCTGCCCATCGAATTTGTGCAGACATATCAATGTTAGTCCCACTTTTCAGCACTTGCCCCAGAATTCTGAATGCTATGACATTTAATGTGCTTATCCCCATGCCTTCTTAAGGTTGTGAGGTTTCTTCTACTATTAAGCTCCCAGGGAGTGAATTCCAGATTCTCACCGTCCTCAGGGTGAAAATATTCTTCCTTATTGCTTCCCTTCTAAATCTCCTGCCCTTCACCTTAAAATGCCAGCTGATAATTTCCAGGATTTTTGATCTTTATTTCAGATTTCCACCATCCATGCTTTCACCTTTATTCTACAATCCAAATAATTCTGCTTGAAGTTTGAAGACAGGCATGTATTCCAATGAATTCGGCTCTGGATGAATTCCTCAGTTCCCTGGAGCTTAGCTCAACTCCATTGTGTTTTGATCAGCCCTACTGTCAAATGCACACTTCTTCTCTCAGAACTTGCCAACATTGTTTATGTTGAACTGAAAGAACATGACAAGCTCTGGCAAAAATATTTTAAAGCTGCCACAAATTATATCCAATAACTACCTCTAGGAAGCCTACAATGTAACCCAAATCAAATAGGAAGATGGAGGCAACTTGTCTTACAGGTTCCTCAATTGGCCATTTTAGGTTTTGTATAAAAACTTGCTTCATGCAGTCTTGCTGATGTACCTTTATAGATGCGTGCATCTGCTTTACATGTTTCCCTGTTATCACAATAAACAGGCTACCTTTAACAAGGACAATGGCAATGTACTGTGGTGGAAATTGATTTGCATTCAAACATACTTAGTAATGCAATGAAAGCAAGAACTGCCACATTGTATTTGATGCAAAAAGAGGATAAAACAACATAGTATTAGAAATTGCAACTAAGGATGTTAATCAAATTCGAGGATGCAGGTCCCGACAATAATGAAGATTTGCTTCAGAAACTCTAGCATTGGCCTTAAACAAAGTTTCATGGGTCTTGTAGAGTTGAGGGTGGCAGAGAAATCAGGGCCAACAATGGCTGGTATTTTTATCGTTGGGTGTACTTCTACCACATTCAGGTAAGTAAGGGAAGAAACTACCTTCATATTGTTTTTAAATTGGGTAGACCATTCAAAGCAGTAAGTTAGAATTTGTTGGCAAAAATGATCATGGTGAACAGAGAGCTGTGGTTCCTTTAAGAGCTTGTGTTTTGCCTATGCTTGGAAGTTTATTAATGCGGGGTACAGACAGCGGCCGAATGGAAATATTTATTTAGAATAGCCAAGCAGCATTTTTTGCAAGATAACAAGTTTGAATTTGGCCAATTAATTTAAATCAAGCATGTAGATACTGAAAGCTAATTGAATTCAAACCTGATGGTGTTGACTTGCTGCAATCAATCATATTATAAGAATTATGTCATTATGGATAGATAAGATGAGGACTATGGCAAATCGGGGAGAGCCATCAACTACCTGCCAAAGTTAGCACCACTGAGCTTTCAGAAGAAGCCCATCTAATTAATCAACAGTACTATGGTATTTTAGTTTAAAGTCCTCCTTGAAGAAATTATACAGATAAAACTTCCTTGACAACAGAATTAATGGAAGAAAGGCATTTGTGAAGAGAGCTGAGGCAATAGGTAATACCAGAAGACAGTCTGTGCAAATATGGAAAGATTAAGTTAAAATTCATTGTTCTTGTCTTAATTGGGCTTATTAAGTGGGACTTGTGTATATTTGAACAGTATTCCAGTGGAGTTTAGACAAGTTAGGAAGTAGTTAGTAGTATAAGGGACTGGTTTGTTAGTAATTCTGTTAATTTGTTCATTGTTAAGTTAAATAAAAAACAGTTTCTTGTTACTTGTAAAGTGAAGATCAGGAATTTTCTTTCTTTTAAACACACTTTTAATAGATTGTGAGGGAAAGGTAAATTTCTTTAGGTGTTTTGGAGGTAATTGTGAGAGAGGAACCCTTATTACTGTCAAAGCAGATTGGGGCCTGTATTTTACTTTAAATATCAGAAGGGTTCGGCTATACCCCATCTGTAACAAAAAATAAACAAAGCGTTCTGAAGAAGGGTCACTGGATTCAAAACCTTAATGCTGTTTTCTCATCACATATGCTGTCAGACCTGCTAAGTTTCTCCTAAATGTTTTTACACATTTGTTACGAAAAAAAAACTACCTCACCAATATCACATCACCCTTGAGCAGCCTTTCCAAGGTTCATTAGTTTGGCTGTTATAAGAACTAAGAAAACGCACCAAAATTTGCAAATAATAGCACAGATTTGTTGTATGGAATAGCCTGTTACTATACTGTAAAGCTCTAATGAATTCTGAGCTTGTTTAACAAAGAACCCTGAAAGATGTGTTAAGCCATCTAATCGCACAGAGTAAATGACCGAAACTGAATTTCAGGCAAACTCTCGGGAAGACTAAAACAACAATTGATGTGTTGTGGACCTCTCACACCTAAATAAAACAGATTTATCAATGTTCAATTGAATACCCAATGTTTTATCTAAATTAATGGGAGAAAACCGTCTGGTTATTTGTGAGGGAGATGAAAAAGACTGGCCAATGTGTCTTCACTTCTCTGATAGTCCCTCTCAGTTAAGGATGGTTTGCTTCAACACTGCTTCAATGGGTTCCAAGATTGTTGATAAGTCCAAGGATCTAAAACACTGTCAAGGGGTTATGGATGGTGTTTAAAAATTTGTTTGAATCTCCCTCAGTTGCTTTGAATTCACCTCTGCTCTTTCCCTGTTTGATGCCTACCCAAATAAACCTGTGCTATTTTGGCCAGTCACAAGACAGGGCCTTACGTGAATCAATGCAAATATTTGAACTTCAGTGATGCTTTGAAGACTCAGTAAAACACTTCCTCTGTCTTCCCTGGAACTTCCTGCCTATTCTATGTAGCACAGTTGCTTTGTGACTATCAACAAGTGAGTAACCGGTTTCACAATAAGCTGGTGATTACTGTCTCACTGCTGGATAATTTGGCTTGGGAGAGGCTGTAGCTGTTAAACTGTCTGTCTTACCACTGAATTTGGAGTGAGTTTCCAAAGGAACAGCTGGTTTTACGTCATGAGGTGTGTGACAAAGCCGTGATTTTAAAAACACTTTCTGTCCTGGGCTTGATTGAAGAGAGTTGATAAAGGCAGAGGTATGGAAGTGGTCATAGGATATAGCCTAAGTCAACAATCAGAGGAGGCCTTTAGGATTAAAAAAAACACAGTTGGAACAACAGAAGGGGAGTGGCCAGTTCTTACAGATCAAGCTTTCTAGTTATTTCAACTGTTGCAGTCAGAAACTGTTTGGGTCTCAGAAGAGCTGAAGCTTCAGTAAAATTATTCCTACTTGTTACATTGCCTGAAATTTCACCTGATGTTGCTTCCGCTTGGATTGGAGAACTGTTTGTAAAAGTCTGTGTCTGAATTTACCATTTTTTCCAAGTGGTGTTTACATAGGATGTTGCTATATTGGAACGGTTTATTACTTATAGTTTCAGAGATAATGGGAACTGCAGATGCTGGAGAATTCCAAGATAATAAAATGTGAGGCTGGATGAACACAGCAGGCCAAGCAGCATCTCAGGAGCACAAAAGCTGACGTTTCGGGCCTAGACCCTTCATCAGAGAGATGAAGGGTCTAGGCCCGAAACGTCAGCTTTTGTGCTCCTGAGATGCTGCTTGGCCTGCTGTGTTCATCCAGCCTCACATTTTATTATCTATTACTTATAGTTACTGTGTCTATTATTCGGTTAAGTTTTCCAATAGTCAAGTTATTCTAAATTCCAATTTCTTTGTTTGTGTTTTAACTATAGCGTTAAATAAATTGTGTTTTTCTTAACGTTGAGTGGTTTGACCAGTTGCATCCCATCTGGAACATGCACTTCAAGCCTACATTTAAAATAAGAAGAAGTTAGGGTCAAGGCTGCCCTCTGAAAATATTTTGAGGGGGCCTGGCCTGGTCCATAACAGGTACCTCTTGTTGCTGAAGTAGGGCACTGAAACAATATAGGTGAACAGAGATCCGTGTTGTTCAATAAACAAGGAACTCAGCCTCAGCAAAGAGATAACAAGGTATAGAGATGGATGAATACAACAGGCCAAGCAGCATCAGAGGAGCAGGAAGGCTGATGTTTTGACCTGTACTTTCTTCAGAAATGGGGGAGGGGAAAGGTGTTCTGAAATAAATAGGGAGAGAGGGGGAGGTGGACAGAAGATGGATAGAGGAGAAGACCGGTGAAGAGGAGACAGAAAGGTCAAAATGCAGGGATGGGCCCAGTAGAGGTGAGTGTAAGTGGGGATGTAGGGAAGAGATAGGTCAGACCAGGAAGGACAGACAGGTTAAGGAGGTGGAACGAGGTTAGTAGGCAGGAGATGGGGGTGGGCCTTGGGGTGGAGGGAGGGGATTGGTGGGAGGAAGGACAGGTTATGGAGGCAGGGATGAGCTGGGCTGGTTTTGGGATGCAGTAGGGTCAGGGAAGATTTTGAAGCTTGTGAAGACCACATTGATACCATTGGGCTGCAGGGCTCCCAAGCGGAATATGACTTGCTTATCTTGCAACCCTCAGGTGGCATGGCAGGAGGCCCAGGATAGACATGTTGTCTAAGAAATGGGAAGGGGAGTTGAAATGGTTCGCGACAGGGAGGTGCAGTTGTTTAGTGTGAATCCTTCCTGCAAAAATGCCATCCTCTATTCCCAATTCCTTCACCTCTGCCGCATCTGCTCCCAGGATGAAGCATTCCACTCCTGTACATCTCAGATGTCCTCATTTTTCAAGGACTGCAACTTTCCCCCTCAGTGGTCGAGAACGCCCTCAACTGTGTCTCCCGCATTTCCCACAATTCATCTCTCACGCCCCATCCCAACAATAACAACCAAAACAGAATCACCCTCATTCTCACGTACCACCCCACCAACCTCCGGATCCAACGCATCATCCTCTGACACTTCTGCCATCTGCAATCTGACCTCATCGCCATAGACATTTTTCCCTCCACACCCTTACCTGCTTGCTGGAGCGGCCACTCTCTCCAGGACTCCCTTATCTGCTCCACGCTCCCCTCCAGGCCCACCACACCCAGCATTTTTCCCTGCAACAACAGGAAGTGCTACACCTGCCCCTACACCTCCTAACCCCCCCCCCCCCCCCCCACCCCCATCCCAGGCCCCAAGAAGACTTTCCACATCAAGCAGATGTTCACCTGCACATCTGCTAATGTGGTATACTGCATCCGCTGTTCCCATTGTGGCCTCCGCTACATCAGGGAAACCAAGCAGAGGCTTGGGGGCCACTTTGCAGAACACCTACGCTCGGTTCGTAATAAACAACTGCACCTCCCAGTCGCGAACCCTTTCAACTCCCTGTCCCATTCCTTGGACAACATGTCCATCCTGGGCCTCCTGCAGTGCCGCAGCGATGATGCCCTAAGGTTGCAGGATCAGCAACTCATATTTCGCTTGGGAACCCTGCAGCCAAATGATATCAATGTGGACTTCACAAGCTTCAAAATCTCCCCTCCACCTACTACATCCCAAAACCAGCCCAGATCTTCCCTGCCTCCCTAACCTGTCCTTCCTCCCACCTATCCCCTCCTCCCACCTCAAGTCCCACCCCCATCTCCTACCTTCTAAGCTTATCCTGCATTCTAGACCTGTCCATCTATCCCTGGACTGACCTATCTCCACTCTACCTCCCCACCTACACTCACCTCTACTGCGTCCATCCCTGCCTCTTTGACTGGTCTGTCTCCTCTCCACCTATCTTCTCCTCTATCCATCTTCTATCCGCCTCTCTCTCTCTCCCTATTTATTTCAGAACACCCTTCCCCTCCCCCATTTCTGAAGAAGGGTCAAGGCCCAAAACGTCAGCCTTCCTGCTCCTCTGATGCTGCTTGGTCTGCTGTGTTCACCTTGGTATGTCAGATTCTCCAGCAACTGCAGTTCCTGCTATCTCTGACTCATCATTCAGCATTCAGGTTCTTGTCCCCATTTGTTCTTTTCCTCAATCAGCTGAGGATTGAGCTGGAACATGATAAATTTAATCATCTCTATTGATCTTCGTCGATATAAAGATAGAACATAGAACATAGAACATAGAACATTACAGCACAGTACAGGCCCTTCGGCCCTTGATGTTGTGCCGACCTGTCATACCGATCTCAAGCCCATCTAACCTACACTATTCCATGTACGTCCATATGCTTATCCAATGACAACTTAAATGCACCTAAAGTTGGCAAATCTACTACCATTGCAGGCAAAGCGTTCCATTCCCTTAATACTCTCTGAGTAAAGAAACTACCTCTGACATCTGTCCTTTATCTTTCACCCCTCAATTTAAAGCTATGCCCCCTCGTGCTCGCCGTCACCATCCTAGGAAAAAGGCTCTCCCTATCCACCTATCTAACCCGCTGATTATTTTATATGTTTCAATTAAGTCACCTCTCAACCTTCTTCTCTCTAATGAAAACAGCCTCAAGTCCCTCAGCCTTTCCTCATAAGACCTTCCCTCCATACCAGGCAACATCCTAGTAAATCTCCTCTGCACCCTTTCCAAAGCTTCCACATCCTTCTTATAATGCGGTGACCAGAACTGTACACAATACTCCAAGTGCGGCCGCACCAGAGTTTTGTACAGCTTCACCATAACCTCTTGGTTCCGGAGCTCGATCCCTCTGTTAATAAAAGCTAAAGCACTGTACGCCTTCTTAACAGCCCTGTCAACCTGGGTGGCAACTTTCAAGGATCTGTGTACATGGACACCGATTTCAAGGATCTGGTCCATATTTTCTCGTAACACGGTTTACTAATATATTAGGGACTCCTGCCACATTGAGATGACAACTGAGGTGGCAGAATATGAATTCCTTATTGGCTGCTTGATACACCCTATTTAATGTGTACATTGTAATTACAAATGGAAACATACACAGAAGTGAAATTGTAACTATACTGTTAACGAAATTTTAATTTCCACAGCGAGTGACTAGACTGTACCATTCAGTCCTCTGTTAATGATTTTTATTGTAATTACTGCCAGAAGATATTATTCACTGCTTTATCAGTCTTGAATGGCAAAAAGCCTTGTTAAGCAGGTTGTTATAACTTTTGGAATGGTATGAAATAGGTGATAGCTAACTGATAGTCTATTTTATTTCACAACTTTCTCAACTTTTAGTTATCTCAACTGCAGTGGACATATAAACCAGGAGAGATGTAAAATGAGTTTCACTCTCATTGACATTGTTTTCACACAATCTCTGAATTTTAAAATTATTCCTGCCTGTGCATCACCTCGAACCGATTTTCCCCTCCACTTCCATTGTACTCAACTCCTTCCTTTGTTTGATTACAGGAAAACTGGCCCATCCCCTGGATCAACATTTCCATTCCACCCCATCTGACCTGCCTGTAAACCAGACTGATTGCTCTGACATGCAGGCCAGGCCACGGCTCAATCCCCAGTCTGTAGGATACAGGTACTTGGACCCCGGTAGAGCTAAGTGCCTGACTGACCGCTGGCCCAGTCCCTGGACTGGAATAGAATGAGCACCTTGACTCTCTGTGGAAATATCCCCTGACTGACTGTAAACTCCCTAGGTCCCAATAAGCATTGGCCCCATTTGTTTTCCCCACATGTCCATATGATTGGAGCAAGCGCAGTGGGTTGGCCAAATAAACTGCCAGCTGTGATGTTGACGAAATGCAGTTGATTGTTTAGTGCTCCCCATCAATGCAAAGTCCCCTAAAGCTCTTATAAACAATGCAAACTCCAGAGGCTGTAGCTGAGCGCTGAGGATGCTATGCACTAAGCAATCACTGTAACCCACACAGACCATAGGTCCATACTGAATTCAGTGAGCATTTGTAATGAAAGCACCGTGTACCACACAGTTTCTGAAGGCCTCCAACTGAATACAAAGTGAGTGAGCATTAAGAGAACAAGCTGAGTGCCCTTAGAGGCATCTTGTGCAGATGTATGTGATGCATGTGTGTCTCTGCATATGAAGCAGCCGAACAGAAGTGTGCCATTTATATGTGGCTTTTGAAGTGCTGAAACGATGAAGTAGTGTTTGAGCTGGCATAAGACTAGTGATGTTGATATGGTGTAGCTGGCACTTTGCCAATACCAACATGTGTGGATGAAGGGTCAAAAATGATGATGGCCATGCAGTGAGTAGCGGTGAAAAAGCAGTTGTATTGTGGTGGAGAAAACATTCATTGAGCCACAGCTGCCAGGCACTGGCAGTAATGTACATCAGGAATGTTCACCATCTAATTTCTCAGAGGAGGAAAGGGGAGTTGAAGGTGGCAGCTTAATAAGGCAAGTTGGGGTTTCCATGACATGCAAATACGCAGAATTAAGTTAGTCACAACTCAATGGAAAGTTTCTGAACGTTGCCATTTAAGACTTTGAAAGAAAATTGTAAAAAATAACTTAACTATCAAGATTCTGAATTTTTTTTCATTTTCTCTGCATTTTTCCATCTGTCTCACCATTGCTCACATCATACTTGGGAGAGGTGACAGTCTTGTGGTATTAACATTGCACTATTAATCCCGAAACTCAGCTAAGGTTTTGGTGACCTGGATTTGTACCCCATCACAGCAATTAGTGGAATTTGAATTCAATAAAATAAAAGTCTAGAATTCAGAATCTACTAACAACCATGAAACCATTGCCGATTGTTGTAAACACTGGCTCACTAACGTCCTTTCGGGAAGGAAATCTGCCATCTTCACCTGGCCCAGCCTACTTGCGACTCCAAGTCCACAGCAATGTGGTTGACTCTCAACTGCCCTCTGAAATGGTCTAGAAAACCACTCAGTCAAATTAATTGCTACAAAGACTGAACAAAGAAAATGACAGATCACCTGGCGCTGACAAAGTACTGAAAACAATAGGACAAACGCAGCCCTGCTGACCATGCAAAATCCTCATTACTGCCATCTTGGTGGCAATGTGGTTAGTGCTAAAACTGGGAGAGCTGTCTCACAGACAAGTCAAACAGCAGCCTGCGATCGTCTATAAATGTACAGTTCTACGAGCATGACTCTGTCCCAGACACGACCAATTCTCGATATGTCCAGGCCCACTGGTAGGACAGACCAAGCTAACTGGTATACAGTGGAAGTTATCAACATTGACCCTGAAACTCATGGAGTCTCATAGCTTCAAGTTAAATGCAGGCAAGGAAACCTCCTGCTGATTACCACATACAGTCCTCCTCCATGTTGAGCAATATTCAGAGAAAACTGTGAGGGTGGCAAGGCTGCAAAATGTACTCTGGCTGAGGGATTTCAAAAATGGCTCAGTATCAGCACTGCTAATCAAGCTGGTCGGGTGCTAAAGTACATAACTGCAGAACTGCGTCTGTGGGAGGCTGATGAGGGAACAACTTCACCCTTATCAATCTGCCGGCTGCAGATGCATCTGTCCAGGTTAGAGAGATTGCATAGTCCTTATGGAGACAAAATCTCACATTCGCATTGAGACTTTGTTTGTCAAACAGATCTGGCAACTCAAGACCAGGCATCCATGAGGCACTGTGGCCATCGTTATGTATTACATATTCACGTTTTAACAAAGGGAATTGTTAGCTATTATCATGCAAATTTAAATAATGGCTCCTTTGAGTCCTAATGTATACACATTCATTTACAAATAGGATAGTTCTGCAGAAATAACATGGGTGGCAAACATAGGCAAAAAGTAACAGTTTCTGTGGCTCAAAAGCCAAAGCCACGATGGCAAAGAGAGTTGCTTTGCAGAACACCTCCGCTCAGTTCGCAACAAACAACTGCACCTCCCAGTCGCAAACCATTTCCACTCCCCCTCCCATTCTCTAGATGACATGTCCATCATGGGCCTCCTGCAGTGCCACAATGATGCCACCTGAAGGTTGCAGGAACAGCAACTCATATTCCGCCTGGGAACCCTGCAGCCATATGGTATCAATGTGGACTTCACCAGTTTCAAAATCTCCCCTTCCCCAACTGCATCCCTAAACCAGCCCAGTTCGTCCCCTCCCCACACTGCACCACACAACCAGCCCAGCTCTTCCCCCCCACCCACTGCATCCCAAAACCAGTCCAACCTGTCTCTGCCTCCCTAACCGGTTCTTCCTCTCACTCATCCCTTCCTCCCACCCCAAGCCGCACCCCCAGCTGCCTACTAACCTCATCCCACCTCCTTGACCTGTCCGTCTTCCCTGGGCTGACCTATCCCCTCCCTGCCTCCCCACCTACACTCTCTCCACCTATCTTCTTTACTCTCCATCTTCGGTCCGCCTCCCCCTCTCTCCCTATTTATTCCAGTTCCCTCTCCCCAACCCCCTCTCTGATGAAGGGTCTAGGCCCGAAACGTCAGCTTTTGTGCTCCTGAGATGCTGCTTGGCCTGCTGTGTTCATCCAGCCTCACATTTTATTATCCTAGCCACGATGGCAAAGTTGGGTGAGTTTCTCAGATCATTTTTGGCTTTTGAGGATAATATCAGATGTCAACCTCAGAAGACCTTCATTCAGTAGCCCTGTTAATTGGTCCTCGGTCTTTACTTGAGTTTTTGGAAGCTTTCAGTGTGATTCTTTTCCACTCAAAGACAGTGAGAAAAGGAGAGAGTCAGAAACCTATCTCAGTTAACAGGCTTTCTGGAGTTCTGACAACAGCCCCCTCTCTCAGTTATGTGTCAATCTGCAACGTAATAAAGCAAAAACTGTTGTTAGGCAGTTTTGCAGTCCAAAGACAGCAGCTGCTTGCTTGCCATGCAAAAGTATCAAATCCAGCTCCTCCTGAAGATAGCAGATGCTGGAGAATCAGAGATAACAAGGTGTAGAGCTGAATGAACACAGCAGGCTAAGCAGCATCATAGGAGCAGGATTTCTGATGAAGGGCCTAGGCCCGAAATGTCAGCCTTCTTTACCGCCTGATGCTGCTTGGCCTGCTGTGGTCATCCTGCTCTATACCTTGTTATCTCCTAGAGACACATGATCTTGCGTAGCCAATAGGTGAATGCTATCCATTCCACTCTCATTTTTGAGTTGAAAACAATATCACTTCACTCTCTGCCATCAGTGGCTTCCAAACTCTGATTGTGTTTCCTATTTACATTCCAAATAAGTTATAATTAATCCATGCAAATGTGTGGAATTCTTTTCTCCAGAAGGCAGCGACGGCTGGATCTTTAATTTTTTGAGGCAGAGTTCGGTAAACTTTTGACTGACACAGGTATCAAGGGTTATGAAATGAAGAAAGGATAGTGGAGTGGAGTTGAGTCCAAAGCCAGATCAGCCATGACCTTGCTGAATTGTGGAGAAGACTTGAAAAGCCAATAGCATACTGCTGTTTCTGTTTAGTTAATGTCAAATACAAGTTAGTATGCCCTCCCTTAATGGTTCAGCATGAAAGATTTCTTGTGGAGAGGGTGAACAACATATCAATACATAAAGGTTAAGAAAAAACTGTCAAATACCTTTCAGGTCCTTATCAGGCTCTCTTCTTTCACTGTTTGTAGTTCTGGGCATGAGACCAATTGCTACCTTCCAACACATAACAAGCTACACAACATTTGTGGCCTCCTCCCACAACTAGAGACACAGAAATCCCTCTTTTTATTGCTATCTCTCACTGCTGTAGATTTTTAGTTTGGCTTCTTCAAGAGTTGGTGCCCGTTCCCCTGTCTCTTTCCCAAATGCTACTATTTTCTGAGGTATCTCTGCTAGATCTATAAACTGGAAAAATGAAATAAAGCCCACAATCACATGAACCCTGACAGTTAACTCATTTTGTTGAAAAGAGGGCTAGACAGTTTTCTACGAACAGTTTGATTAATATAACACTATTGACAGGAGTGTTTTTTTAATTCTCAAGTTGAATGAATCAGCTTTGATTTGGAATTTCATTCTGATCTCAGTGGTTCAAGACAAAATCTTTCAGATTCAATTCTGAGCTGAATGTTTTGGTCTTCTGATCTCAACAGTGCCCAGGATACATCCTTGAACATGAAAAGGATTATTTACTCTGAGTCAGAAAATTCTCTGCCCAATTTCCACCAGGCAAAGAATGGTTGTGCATGAAAGTCATTTTTAAGTAAGTTTTCAGCCAACGATTGAATGGTACAAAATTATTCCTTGGGGGTAACTCTGACGATTTAAAGACTTGTCTGGGATTTGCGGTTCCGTCTTTACTGTTCCACCAAATGGAATAATACCAGAACATAAAGCTTTCTGCTAAGGCAGGAAGAAACATTATTCCAATGAAATGCAATATCAATGTTTAATACGAAGGCAACAATTGCAGCAGAGATACTGATCTTGCACTTTCCCCAAGGCCTTAGCCGTAACCAGTGGATAAATAGTTATTTACAAAAGGATCAATTTTTTAAAAAAGACCAGCCTAATATGCTCTTCTATTTTGAAAATCATTCTCTAAAAATGGTCTAAATTTCTCAACAACATCTCTACTCCCTCAGGAGGCTCAGGTAATTCAGCATGTCCACTATGACTCTTGGTACAGATGCACCATAGAAAGCATCCTAATCTGGATACATCACAGCATGGTATGGCAACTCCTGCTCTCAAGACCACAAGCAACTGCAGAGAGTTGTGAACACAGGCCAGTCTATCATGCAAACCAACCCTCCATCCATTGACTCCATCTATACTTCCTATTGCCTTGGGAAAGCAGCCAACATAATCAAAGATGCCTCCCACTCCAGTTGTACTCTCTTCCACTCTCTTTTATTAGGCAGAAGATGTAAAAGTTTGAATATGCATGTGAATAGATTCAAGAACAGCTTGTTAACAGACTGTTAACAATCTCAAATGTTAATTTTGTTGTCTCTCTCTGCAGCTGTAGCATAGTATTCTGCACTCTGTTCTGCTACCCCAATGCACTTTGTATGGTATGATCTGGCTGTACAGCACACAAAACAACAGTTTTCACTGTATCTTGGGACATGTGACAACAATAAATCAATCAATCAATATATACATATAACCTGCCTTTCATTGCAGTTTTCAAACAAGAAGTCTTGACAACTCTACAGATAACACGGTCTGAAGCTGGAAAAAAAACAACAGGCCACGCAGCATCAGAGGAGCAGGAACGTTTGGTGTTTCGGTTCGAGTCCCTTCTTCAGAACAATTTTTCTAAAGAAGGGTCTCGACCCGAAACGTCAAACTTTCCTGCTCCTCTGATGCTACTTGTCCTGCTGTGTTCATTCAGCTTTGCACCATGTTACCTCAGATTCTCCAGCATCCGCAGTTCCTACTATCTCTCCTGACAATTCTAAAGTTGTCTACAGTGAAAGGTAATAGTGCTTTCAATGAAGGTATAACAATGCTAAAGGAATTTTCCATAGTTACAGAAATATGGCCAATGCCATTTACTTGTTCGAATAAGAATAATATGAGAGTTATTAAGCATGTATAAAACCTTTCAATGATTTTGGAAATGCTTAATGTTCTCATCATGGCAATGCCAATCCTGATTAATCATTTTAAATTTTAAAGTATAATTTTCTTTGCTCTGGGATAATTTGCATTTGTAATAACATTTTAGTTGCATGGTTGATTTTTGAGAAATACAAGAAAATTCATATTGACATACACATTCTGACCTCAGTGCCTTCCAAACTGTTTATTTTTGCTTCTCGTTCTACGATTAAAGGTACAACAGCAGCACCTTTTAATTGTAGCTTATAATCAAACATTATCATGCTTTATTACTTTTCCACTAAAAGAATGTTGAAAAGAGTGAAATTTAACTTATTAGTAACAAAAATACCAACAAACACAATACTAAGAAGCCAGGTGATTAAAATGTAAATGTAGTCCATTGAACTTCTTTCCAATAATAAGTAATTTGTCAGCCTTTCCCAGTGATTGATAAACTCTTGTCATTTGTTATGCTAGGAAATCTTCACTTCTGGACATTTAGCAGGACTTTTCAGTTAGATGTTGTCAAGGCATGGCACATGAGAAATAAAATGTGGAAAAAATTGCATTGGCAGTGATAATTTCAAACAGAAATCTATTAGGAAAAAAACATTTTCTCAAGTTCAGTCCTAGGGAAAGTATTAACATTTGTAGTCCATATATATTGTTTTGCTATTTCCACCTCCTTTACATGGATAATGTTGTTACTTTGTGGTTTCTCCTTTTGGAACTATGCTACACACCCCTTGTCATACTGGACCAGAATTTCAGCATGCCAGATAGCCTCCCTATCATGAGCTGAAAATGGAAGTGGCAGGAATTTCCATGTCACACACCCAAACGTGGTAATTTCCATTTCCACATGGAAGTCACTTTAAAAATCAGAACAGGAGAAGGCTGTCTGGCCCCTTGACCTTACTCCACTATTAAAGAAGATCATGGCTGATGCAGCACTCATCAACCACTTACTTACCCACTCCCATTTCATGATTCCCAGATCTTGCTGGCCATTTAAATGAAATACCTTTGTAACCCCACTGTGTGAAACATATTGTGTAAGATCATCCAGTTCAGAATGAAAGGCTGATCTGTTCTCAATGCATTCCCTTTTGGATAGACAAGATATCACTTTGGAGAGTTGAGATAACCATTGGCCCAGAATATCTTGCTAGTGGGCATCAGGTATCTAATTTGAAGGGTGTGAGGGGTGAGTTTCAGGCACTGTTTGTTGAATGAGGAGTGGGTTTCAGGTACCTTTTGCTAGTGATCAGGTAATCGCTGGGATAGATAACGTCAAGAAAATCGCATGTAAAATGTGCCTAAATCCTCTGGAAATGTAAAATCTGTAAAGGAGCTGTCAGATCTGTTTTGTCTGTTAAGGTATTGAAAGAAGTATCGAATCCATCCAGAACTGAAATCTGTCAAGAAGTGCCAATGCTGTTAAGATCTGTCAACATTTGTTTTTAACAGAGTGCAGCCTGCAATATTAGAACTTTAAGGATGGAATTTTATTTCATTTTTGCCCTGTGTAGATAATGTGTGAGCCTGTATTGTCTCTGAGGCTGTAAAAGGTGATGAGTGCAAGTAGGCACTAAGTTTGCATAAGTCGATGAGGTGTATTCTCTATGTATGGAAGAATGTAGGGTGGCATCAAGTTTTAAGAGCCCTTGGAGAATGTGTTGAGGGCATTAGGTAGCATGAGTTGACATGGATGGGGCATGGGGAGAGTCTGATGGAGGGATAATGGCGGCCGGTGGAATGTTCTAGCTATATCATTCAATGTTTATTTTTAAGCACAGCGCTAGAGGTTCAAGTCAGGCTTTCTACTCAATCCATCTTTGTAACTTACTGTCTCCTTGCCCTTTCTGTAATGTCTGATCCAACCTTCAAACCTGCCTGCTTTCACAGACCTCACTTTCATGAGGGGTGTAGATGACCTTTTCAGAAGGTCGCATTCATGAATCCAAGAGTTGCTCTACCACTGTACACCTGGAATTAGAATTAGGGCTCCAATTACTCCTGCCTTAGACTCCATCACAGGCTTTCCATTTGATTATTTTTGCAACACTCACACTTATAGCACTCAGGAATAATTCCATGTGCTCCATAATGGATATATTTATATTATTCACAGCTTTGATGAAAATTGATTGGCTCGAAAAGTTAACTCTGTTTCCCTTCATATGGATTGCCTGGCTTGCTGCCTATTCCTAGTCTTTCTGGTATTATTTCCAACACATGGAGATGAACTGCAGTGGTTCAAGAAGACAGCTCACCACCACCTTCTCAAGGGCAGCTACAGACAGGCAATAAATGCTGACCAGCAGTGACACCCACATCCCTTAAATGAAGAAAAAGGGATCCATATCAAACAATTGCCTCAAAGCTTTCACTCCCAGTGGAGTTCCAGCAGAACACCAAGTAAATAAAAGAACAAATGCTTAAATAAAAACATGGATGCCAATAGAAAACAAAACATTACTCCTGAACTGTTAGGGTTACAATTTTGTCACCATTGTGGACAAAGTAGCCCCCACTTTGGTTGGCACAAAATTCGCAAACACTCACTCCTTCCACTAATAAGTTACGGTGTAAGTGAATACAAAAATATCATTTTCTGAGCATTTTCTGTAAAATAAAGAGAGGGAGAACATCAGCATGTTTGTATTTAATTGTAAGCTCGAACCATTGTTATTTTTATGACCTTATATTCTCAAGACTGTGAAGCAGAGTGTTAAGTTTCCTCCAACACCTCCAGGCTCTTTTTCTTCCTTCACCTGAAATTTTTGCTGATGTCATTATTGTTACAAAAAACTTACTGACACCGAAGACTTCTCCGACACAAGTGTCACTTAGATTGATTAATAACAACTATGGAGGTTTGTTGATTAACAGAAGATGGATGTTTTGACACTACGATTGGATGCGTTAGTGTTCAGTTAAAGCCCTCTAATGTCAATGTTTTCTTTTCAGGGCATCACTGATCAGGCCAGCATTTATTGCCCATCCCTAGTTGCCCTGAGGATGGTGAACTGCCTTCTTGAACTGCTGCAGTCCATGTGCTGTGGGCAGATTGACATTGCCACAAGGGAGGGAATTCCAGGATTTTGAGCGAGCGACACAAAGGAACAGGGATATATTTCCAAGTCAAGATGGTGTGTGGCTAGGCTGGAAACCTGGAGGTTATGGTATTCCCATATATCTGTTGCCCTTGTTTCTGACAGCATAGGGGTTGTGTAAGCTGCTGCCAATGGATTTGTGCTGAATTTCTACAGTGCTTCTCTCAGATGGTGCACACTGCTGCTACTGAGCATTGATGATAGAGGAAGTGGGTGTTTGTGAATGTTCTAATCAAGGGGGCTGCTTTGTCTTAGATCAAGTCAAGATTCTTACATGTATGATGATACTAAGTTTTGAGAGTGAGATTTTGCCCTTTCTTTTAGAGAGGTTTTGAGTTAGAGGTATCAAATTGTCTCATCCAAGCCAATAAAATAGACAGCTTATGAGGCCCTGGGTCGTTTTTAAGATTAGCACAAGAGAAGCTTTATGAGTGGGTGGAATCAGGCTCCTACAGATCCAGAATTTTAGTTTAGCTTTCAGTTTTTGGGGTTTGGAAGTTGGTTATGGGCATTACTATATACACCTCTCCTTACAACAGCAAAAAGCTTGAATTCTGTCTCTCTGCCAGAATATTCTCTCAGAGTTCTTTTCTCTTGGACTGGATACACATCACATGTGAGGCACTCTATTTCACTGAATTTGCATTTGTCAAGGGTATGTTCATGGAATGTTACTATTTTGGAACAGTTGCTGTTAATGAATTAAATAATCTATTATTCTGTTATATTTTATAATGGAATTAAAGCTATATCAACTCTTCTTTCTTTGGTTTGGTATTTTAACTGAGGGTAAGAATAAAGTGTTTTTTTACTGATAGCTGAGTAGGGTGACCAATTAAATGACATCTGGAACACAGCGTCTTACGCCTGCCTTTAAGTAATATAGTAATTAGGGTCTAGGCTATCTCATAGAACATAGAACTGTACAAAGCAGGAACACACGCTTCAGCCCACAATGTTGTGCTGAACATTACTCAGAATTAAACTAATCTCTTCTGCCTGCCCTTGGTCCATATCCCGCTATTCATTTCATATTCATGTGCTTGGCTAAAAGATTTTTAAATGCTCCTATCATATCTGCCCCCACACTGTTACCACTCCCTGTTTAAAAAAGTTACCCCTCACATCTCCTTTGAACTTTCCCTTCTTACCTTAACTGCTTGCCCCCTAGTTTTGGACACTTCAACTCTGGGAAAAGGATTCTGACTGTCAACGCTATCTCTGCATCTCATAATTTTATAGACTTCTATCAAATCTCCCCTCAGTCTCCAGCGCTCCAGAGAAAACAACCAGAGTTTTTCCTAGCCTTTCCTTATAACTTGTACAGTCTAATCCCAGCAGCATTCTATTAAACCTCTGCTGCACCCTCTCCAAAGCCTCTACATCCTTCCTGTAATGCGACGGCCAGAATTGAACACAATATTCCAAGTGTGACCTGACTAAAATCTTATAAAACTTCAACATGACACCTTGACTCATACTTAATTCTCCAAACAATAAAGGCAAGCTTGCTATAAACCTTCTTTACCACCTTATCTACCCTTGTGGCCACTTTCAGGTAGCTACGGACCTGAACTCCAAGATCCTTCAGTACAAAAATGTCATTCAGGACCCTACCATTAACTGCACACTTCTTAACATTTGCTTCCCCAAAGTGCAGCACCTCACATTTATAAGGATTAATTTCCATCTGCCAATTTTCTGCCCATATCTGCAACTGATCAATATCCCACTGTACCTTTTGACAACTTTCTACACTACCCACAACTCAGACAATCTTTTTATCATCTGCAAACTTACTGACTCAAACATTTACATTTTCATCCAAGTTATTTCACAAACAGCAAGAGGTCTCAGTACGAATCCCTGTGGAACACTGTACACAGAACTCCAGCCACCACTCTCTGCCTTCTATGAGCAAGCTAATTCTGACTCCAAACAGACAAGCCACCATAGATTCCATTCATCTTAATCTTCTGGACGAGCCTACCATGATGGACCTTACAAAAATCCATGCAGACAGCATCCATTCATTGCTCTACCCTCATCAATCACCTTTGTCACCTCCTCAAAACATTTAATCAAGTTAGTAAGATATGCCTGCCCTGCATAAAGCCATGCTGACTGTCTCTAATTATGTTGTGTTTTTCCAAATGTACCTATATCTTATCCCTAAGAATCCTCTCCAATAATTTCCCAACCACTGATGTGACTCACCAGTCTCTGGTTTCCTAGATTATCTCTATTTCCCTTCTTGAACAGAGGAACATTAGCTACTCGCCAGTCCTCCAGGACTTCTCCAATGGTTAATGAGGATACAAAGATCTTGGTCAAAGCCCTAGCAATCTCCTCCCTTGCTCCTCTCAATAACTTGAGGTAGATATCATCAGACCCTGGGGACTTATCCACCTCAATGCTCTTCAAGAGGCCCAACACCACTTCTTTCTTGATCTCAAAATACCTGAGCATATTAGCATGATCCACATAAATCTATCTATCCCTCACTTCCTTCTCCTGGGTGAATACTGATACAAAATACTCATTTAGAATCTCACCCTCATCCTCTGACTCCAAGTACAAGTTCTCTCCTTTATCCTCAAGTGGTCCTACCATCCCACTCGTTATCCTCTTGTTTTTTAATATATCAATAGGATGTCTTGGAATTCTCTTTAACCCTACCTGCCAAGGTCATTTCATGGCCCCTTCTTGCTTTCCTAATTCCCTGCTTGAATTCCTTCCTGCTTTTTTTTGTTCCTCACAGGCCCTGTCCAATTTTAACCTCCTAAACATATGTTTCTTTTTGATTAAGTTCATGACCTCCTTCATTACCCCATGCTCCCTTACCTTGCCATCCTTGTCCTCTCTGGAATATGCTGGTCCTGAGCTCTCATCAGCTGGTCTTTAAACAACTCCCACATATCAATTGTGGACTTGCCTGAAAACAGCTCCTCCCAATTAACATTCCCTTGCTCCTACCTAATACTGATGTAATTTGCTCTCCCCCACTTTAGTACCTTGCCATAAGGTCCTGACCTATCCTTGTTCACAGCCATCTTAAAACTTAAGCACTTGTGATCATTGTTTCCAAAATGCTCTCCCACTGAAAGGTGAGTCACCTGGCCGGGCTCATTAGTCAGTACAAGGTCCATTGTGTCCCCTCCTCTAGTTGGACTATCCACATACTGTTTCAAGAAATCCCCTGGATATGCTTAGCAAATTTCACCCCAATTAAACTTCTTGCTCTAAGTGAGTCCCAGTCAATATTGGGAAAGTTAAGGTCATCAACTATGAAAACCCTGCTGTTAGTGCATCTTTTCATAATCTCTCTAGATATTGTTCTTCAATAACTCAGTGGTTGTTGAGGGGCCTACAGTATAATCCTGCCAGAGTGATTGCACACATCTTATTTTTGAGCTGTACCCATATTGCCTCAATGATTGAGCCCTCCAGTATATCCCCCTTGAGTGCAGTTGTGACATTCTTCCTGATTAGTAATGCAGCTCCTCCACCTCTTTTACCTTCCTCACTATCTCATCTAAAAGAATGAAACCTTGGAACATTGCCCCTCTCTCAACTAAGTCTCCGTAATGGCCACACATCCTAGTCCCAAGTGCTACCCAGGCTCTAAGCTCATCTGTCCTACCCATAATACTCCTTGCCTTGAAGTAAACACACTTCAGCCCATTTGTTCCACCATGTTCATTTACCTGTCTCTACCTGTCCTTTCTTTCTGTTTTGTTGGTCCTAACATGTACCTTCTCCTTAATTCCTCCACTTACTGACCTGCTACTCTGGTTCCCAGTACTACTTACATGGTTAATCTAGTTCAGTTTCTGCTCTGTGTCTGTATAACAGTATCCTTGTAAAGAAAGAAGGGAGTCCACCTCCAGAAAAGTTCGCTCTCTGCCTCTGAAAGGACACAAGAGACACAACAGTCACTGATGCCTGAGGCCAAAAGGCACAATTCTTGTTTTAGATTGATTTTATCCAAGGTATATATTGAATTTCCATGGGCACCTTATTGCTTTGGAACACAGACAAGTGTCTCGGCACTGCTACATCCATTGAAAAAGCATGCTCAATATCCATTTCATAAAAATAAACCATAATTTAATCTCTATTAATCAGTAGGGCTACATTATTCAGCAATCAAGTTACATGGTTTTAGGATTTGGTCAAGTACAGCTGGCCAAAGAGAATACACCATTGGACACTTCTAGACTAAGTAAACAAGAGTCTCAATCCATTCATTACAGCCGCAGTTTTTAGTGGCTTCTCAAATAGCTCTCCTCTAGCCTTTACTTCCCATGAAATAAAATTGGTTTAATCTTTTTATTTGGTCTGATTTCAATCTGATATTATGGGAAGTTAATTTGATGTCTTTATGTATGGCATATCTATCATTTTTATATGAGATTTAATATCTAGTGCTCTCTAGCCTGGAAGAAAATGGGGGTCAAGACAAATAGAAATTACAGTTAACTATCAAATTATGACATTTAAGAATCATCCAATGACGATCCAGGCTAATTAATTATTTAAAGGGTATTTCTGATACTGAGTCGCTGTGGAATGTGAACTGGCCGCTTAGAGATTTCTCTGTATTGTAGTGTATTTGAATACATCATAAAGAATTATTTCCATTTAATAATGTTTTGTTGTTAGATCAATAGAAGTCTGCCGTGCAAACAAAAGACAAACAGAAATCAAGAATTATTTGCCATTACATTGCAGGTTTCATGAGCTCTGAGCCTTGCAAAATACTAAAAAGAACAAAGAACAAAGAAATTACATCACAGCAACAGGCCCTTTGGCTTTCCAAGCCTGCACCAACATGCTGCCCATTACAACTAAAACCCCCTACCCTTCCGGGACCATATCCCTCTTTTCCCATTCTATGCATACATTTGTCAAGATGCCCTTTAAAAGTCACTATTGCATCTGCTTCCACTACCTACCCCAGCAGCAAGTTCCAGACACTCACCACCCTCTGTGTTAGAAACTTGCCTCATACATCACCTTTAAACCTTGCCTCTCACACCTTAAACCTATGGCCCCTTGTAACTGACCATCCCACTCTAGGAAAAAGCTTCAGACTAACCAGTCTATCCATGCCCTTCATAATCTCGCAGACCTCTATCAGGTTGCCCCTGAACCTCCATTGTTCTAGTGAGAACAACCCAAGTTTTTTGCAACCTCTCCTCATAACCAATTCCCTCCACACCAGGCAACATCCTGGTAAATCTTTTCTGTACCCTTTCCGAAGCCACCACATCATTCTTGTAGCGTGGTGACCAGAATTGAACATAATGTTCCAAATACAACCTAACCAAAGTTCGATAAAGCTGCAACATTCCCTGCCAATTTTTAAACTCAAATGCCTTGGCCAATGAAGGCAAGTAAGCCGTATGCAATGTTGGCTACTTTCTCCACCTGCATTGCTACTTTCAATGACCTGTGTCACCCAGATCCCTCTTATCAGTACTATCAGTACTTTTAAGGGTTCTGCCATTTACTGCATATTTTCCATCTGGATTAGATCTTTCGACATGCTCTAGCTCACATTTTTCCATATTAAACTCTATCTGTCATTTCTCTGCCCAAGTCTCCAACTGATCTATATCCTGCTGTAACCTCTGATGGTCCTCAGCCAAGGTGAAGTGTAGCCATTACAATAATGACAATGAGCATTCATGTCCAGGTGAAACATGGGAATTGACGCATGGAGGAAGAAGATAGAAGATAGCAGGAAGTGATATCAGTGAGGTGACCATCACACTTAAAGAAACCAATCAAGAATTAGGGACTCTGTTTAGCTAATTGAGGCTGGTTATTTATTGTTCATATATTCACAAGCCAGTCAGATTTCAGGATGCCTTTGGTCATACACAGCTGGCAATGGCTAACTAGGATTAATAAACTGCAACACAGAGTAACCTTACTCAGTGCACAATTAGAAGAGAAAAGAAAAGGCCAATTTCAGTCCACAATTCACATGTATCCTGTCAGCCAGAAACTACATGCTGGCATGTGAGTTGACTGAATCCACTGCATCAGTACAGAATTGCTCCTTTTGTGCTTGTTTATTTTTTAGACTTAGTAGAATCTTTGAAATTGGTGAAAGCGCATCTGTACCTGAAATGGATTTTGTAGCTAATCGGGACCCATTATTCTTTTAGATTGATGAAAAACAAAAAGAACAGTAGATACTGTAAATAAGAAACAAAAACAGAAGCTTTTGGAAAATCTCAGCAGGTCTGGCAGCATCTATGAAGGAAAAGTTAGAGTTAATGTTTTGCAACTAGTGACCCTTCCTTAGAACTGATGGTAGCTGGAAAACATTGGTTTATATGCAGAAATTAGGGTGGAGGGAGGGGGTAAGGAATAAACGATAGTTGGGGATAGAGCCCAAAGATAGAGAAGACAGTTGGACAGACAAAGGAGTTGGTAATGATCAGGCTGGGAGGGTGAATAGTTGTTAATGAGGACTGTTAGTGACTAACAACAGAGGTGTGCAGTGGCAGTCCATGTGGTGACAAGGCCTGGTGTGTGCGGTAGGGTGCCCGGACATGGGAGAGTTTATACCCTAAAATTATTGAACTTGATACTGCGTCTGGAGTGCTGTATGGTCCTCAAGTGGAAAATAAGGTGTCGTTCTTCCAGCTTGTGCTGAGCTTTGCTAGAATACTGCAACAAGCTTGAGGCAGAGATGTTGGCCAGGGAACAGGGTGGTATGTTAAAGTGGCAGGCAACTAAAAGCTCAGGATCATTTTTGTGGATGTTCTGTGAAGTGGTCACCCAGTCTACGCTTCGTTTCCCCAGTGTAGAGGAGACCACATTGTGTGCAGCGAATGCAGTAGACTAGATTCTGGGAAGTGCAGGTGAAGTGTTGATTCACCTGCAAGGTATGTTTGGGCCTTTGGACGCTGAGGACAGAGGAAGTAAATGGGCAGGTGTTACACCTTTGGTGTTTGCAGGGTAAGGTGCCGTAGGGCTGTCAGGGTATGTTGGGGGTGAAGGAAGAGTGGACCAGAGTGTCGCTGAGGGAACAGTCCCCGCAGAATTCAGACAAAAGAGGGGAGGGGAATATGGGTCTAGTAGTGACATCTCACTGGAGGTGGTGGAAATGGCAGCTGATGATCTTCTGCATGTGGATGCTGGTGGGATGGTAGGTAAAGACAAGGGGAACCCTATCGCTGCTGTGGGAGGGAAGAGAGTGGACGAGGGTGAAAGGGTGGGAGATGGTCTATCTCTGGCTCCTCCCTTCCCTTCCTCAACATCTCTGTTTCCATTTCTGGGTATAGACTGCCACTAATATCCACTATAAACTCACCAACTACAGTATCTGCCTGGACTATGGATCCTTGCACCTCACTTCCTGTAAAGACTTCCTTCCATTCTCCCAGTTCTTCTGTCTCCAATGCATATGTTCCAATGAGGCCAACTTCAACAGAGGAGCCTTGGAAATGTTTGTCTTCTTCCTCAACCGAGGATTCCCCAGCACTATTATTGACAGGGCCCTCACACTGTGGTTTCATCTACATTGAGAAAACAAAGTGTAGACTGGGTGACCACTTCACAGAAAATCCCCAAAAATGACCCTGAGCTATCTGTTTCCTGCCACTGTAACACACCACCCTGCTCCCTGGCCAAGATCTTTTTCTCAGACTTGCTGCAATGCTCCAGCAAAGTTTAATGTGAGCTGGAAGAACAGTAGCTCATTTTCTGCTTGGGGACCCTGCGGCACTCTGGACTCAGTATCGAGTTCGATAATTTTAGGGCCTGAACTCTCCTATGTCCCAGGCCCCCTACCCCACACACCAGGCTTTGTTATCACATCGCCTACCATTACACACGACCTATTGTTAGTCATTAACAGTTGCCATTAATAAGTATTCGCCCTCCTAGCCATAGAACATAGAATATTACAGCGCAGTAAAGGCCCTTCGGCCCTCGATGTTGTGCCGACCTGTGAAACCAATCTGAAGCCCATCTAACCTACACTATTCCATTATCATCCATATGCTTATCCAATGGCCATTTACATTCCTTAAAGGTGGCAAGTCTACTCCTGGTGCAGGCAGGGCATTCCACGCCCTCACTTACTAGATGGATTGTTACCAACTCCTTTGCCTGTCCAACTGTCTTCTCTCTCTTTTGGTTCTATCCCCGCCTATCATTTACCCTCTCCCTCCACCCTATTTTCTGCATATAGACATATATTTCCCTCATCAGTTCTGAGGAAGTGTCACCGGACCCAAAACGTTAACTCTGATCTTTTTCTTCACAAATGCTACCAGACCTGTTGAGCTTCTCCAGGAATTTCTATTTTTGATTCTTTAGATTGGCTCTCTCAACTCAGCCTCTAATTGCCATTGACTTAGATTTCACAAGTATGTGAACCCAAAAATCTTACACAATTGAGTAATTCTCCAATCTGGAGGATGCCAACAAGTAGAAAATCTCTGTTTTTCACAATCAAGAGGGCTCCTTGAGTAGGTAGGCATATCTTGAGCTCACTCTCATTCAAACAGTGTAAGTAGTTAAACAATATAAAGTTAAGCAATAGCAGATTAAAGACATCTTGTAGGAGGCTTCATAGGCCTCCCTGAACTTCTCGTGGAACAAGACAAAACAGAATCCATTAAGAATACAGCAGGCCAAGGAGCATCTTAGGAGCACAAAAGTGGACATTTCGGGCCTGGACCCTTCATCAGATGAAGGGTCTAGGCCCGAAACGTCAGCTTTTGTACTCCTAAGATGCTGCTTGACCTGCTGTGTTCATCCAGTTCCACACTTTGTTATCTCGGATTCTCCAGCATCTGCAGTTCCCATTATCTCTCTGCATTAAGAATAGTTATGTTGTCTTAAGGAATGTGTTTCATACTATCAATAAGATGGGAACTTGTAACTGGATTGGCATAAAGGTTTTTCACGGCTGTGAGCACTGAAGAGCACGCAGATTGCAAGCACCACCAAGATGTACATGCAAAAATAAGCAATGAGAGAGATGTGAACAGCACACCCTGCTTGAACATATTGACAAAACTCTACATTGGGGAAACTAAGCGGAGGCTTGGGGATCGCTTTGCAGAACACCTCCGCTCGGTTTGCAATAAACAACTGCACCTCCCAGTCGCAAACCATTTCCACTCCCGCTCCCATTCTTTAGATGACATGCCCATCATGGGCCTCCTGCAGTGCCACAATGATGCCACCTGAAGGTTGCAGGAACAGCAACTCATATTCCACTTGGGAACCCTGCAGCCCAATGGTATCAATGTGGACTTCACCAGCTTCAAAATCTCCCCTTCCCCCACCGCATCCCAAAACCTGCCCAGTTTGTCCCCTCCCCCCACTGCACCACACAACCAGCCCAGCTCTTCCCCTCCACCCACTGCATCCCAAAATCAGTCCAACCTGTCTCTGCCTCCCTAACCTGTTCTTCCTCTCACCCATCCCTTCCTCCCACCCCAAGCCGCACCTCCATCCCCTACCTACTAACCTCATCCCACCTCCTTGACCTGTCCGTCTTCCCTGGACTGACCTATGCCCTCCCTACCTCCCCACCTATACTCTCCTCTCCACATATCTTCTTTTCTCTCCATCTTCGGTCCGCCTCCTCCTCTCTCCCTATTTATTCCAGAACCCTCACCCCATCTCCCTCTCTGATGAAGGGTCTCGGCCCGAAACGTCAGCTTTTGTGCTCCTGGGGTGCTGCTTGGCCTGCTGTGTTCATCCGGCCTCACATTTTATTATCTTGACAAATCTCTAATTGACTTAGCGCACAACATTAGCTGCCTTGATGAGGTGATGACCTAGTGACACTATCACTGAGAAAAGTAATCCAGGCCATACCCTGGCGATCTGAGTTCCCATCCTGGCAGTGCTGATTTAGGTTAAATTTTATTGCCATGTGTGCTTCAGTATCGAGTACAAGAATACAGTGAAAAGAGTATAATGTCGCCACATAAGGCACCACCTTAGGTACAAAAATACCTCGGTACAAAACAGACTTCGGTACAAAGTAGTAAAGGAAACAATGTTACAACGTTAAGCATAATCTTCATAGGATAAGTAGAAAGAAAAAGAAATAAAATACTAGTTAATATCAAAGGCCTTCTTAATATAAACTAGAAAAATACATTTTGAAAGTTAAAAGTTCAAGCGTCTTTGGTCAGTGCACTGTTTATCTCACTGTCTGGGAGACCTCAGCTGCCTGCTCTTGACGTCACCTCTGCAGCAAACACTTGGGGGACTTCCCTCATCACTCCCTCTTCCTGTGTAGGGCCGTGCTGACATCTCTGCTTGTGCTGCTAAAGCTAATGCCTCCCCGAGTTTCCTCCTGCTGCCTCAGGAACATGCCCAGGCAGGCCCCACTTGCTGGCCGAGATACCACCAGGGGCTGCTGGGACACCGGGCCAAGGCACTAGCACACCGAGGCGAGATGCCACAATGGGCCACTGGGACACCGAGCCATAGGGCCCATGCTGAGGCCAGGAATGAGGTAAAGAAGAAAAGATACACCAAGAGAGGAAAGAAAAGAGAAACAGACAAGAAGGAAATAAACAAGGTGGGCAAGCTCTAGATGGTGCTTCCTACTCTATTGTCATCATGGAACATCTTGGATGGTAGTGGGGTCATAGACTCATCAGGATATACAGCACAGAAACTGACCCTTCAGTTCAACTCGCCCATGCCAACCAGACATTCTACATAAATCTAATCCTATTTACCAGAATTTGGCCTATACCCCTCTGTATCCTTCCTATTCACGTACCCGTCCAGACACCTTTTAAATGTTGTCATTGTACCAGCCTCCACCACTTCTTCATTCTGTAAATGCACCACCCTCTGCATGAAACGATTGCCCCTTAGGTCCCTTTTAAATCTTTCCCCACTCACCTTAAATCTATGGACTCCCCACCTTGGGGAAAATACCTTGTCTATCACTTTATCCATGCCCCTGTGATTTTATAAACCCCTAAAACGTCAGCCCTCAGACTCTGGCGCTCCAGAGAAACCAGCCCCAGCCTATTCAGCCATTCCCTATAGATCAAACCCTCCAACCCTGGCAACATCCTTGTAAATCTTTTCTGAACCCTTTCAAGTTTCACAACATCCTTCCTATAGCAGGGAGACCAGAAATCAATGCAGCATTCCAAAAGTGGTCTAACCAATATCCTGTACAGCTGCAACATGATCTCCCAACTCCTATACTCAGTGCACTGACCAATAAAGGCAAGGTTTTCAAATAGTATCAGAGATAATGGGAACTGCAGATGCTGGAGAATCCAAGACAACAAAATGTGAGGCTGAATGAACACAGCAGGCCAAGCAGCATCTCAGGAGCACAAAAGCTGACGTTTCGGGCCTAGACCCTTCATCAGAGAGGGGGATGGGGTGAGGGTTCTGGAATAAATAGGGAGAGAGGGGGAGGCGGACCGAAGATGGAGAGAAAAGAAGATAGGTGGAGAGAGTATAGGTGGGGAGGTAGGGAGGGGATAGGTCAGTCCAGGGAAGACGGACAGGTCAAGGAGGTGGGATGAGGTTAGTAGGTAGATGGAGGTGCGGCTTGGGGTGGGAGGAAGGGATGGGTGAGAGGAAGAACGGGTTAGGGAGGCGGAGACATGTTGGACTGGTTTTGGGATGCAGTGGGTGGAGGGGAAGAGCTGGGCTGGTTGTGTGGTGCAGTGGGGGGAGGGGACGAACTGGGCTGGTTTACGGATGCAGTTGGGGAAGGGGAGATTTTGAAACTGGTGAAGTCCACATTGATACCATTAGGCTGCAGGGTTCCCAGGTGGAATATGAGTTGCTGTTCCTGCAACCTTCGGGTAGCATCATTGTGGCACTGCAGGAGGCCCATGATGGACATGTCATCTAAAGAATGGGAGGGGGAGTGGAAATGGTTTGTGACTGGGAGGTGCAGTAGTTTGTTGCGAACTGAGCGGAGGTGTTCTGCAAAGCGGTCTCCAAGGCTCCGCTTGGTTTCCCCAATGTAGAGGAAGCCACACCGGGTGCAGTGGATGCAGTATACCACATTGGCAGATGTGCAGGTGAACCTCTGCTTAATGTGGAATGTCATCTTGGGGCCTGTGATAGGGGTGAGGGGGGAGGTGTGGGGGCAAGTGTAGCATTTCCTGTGGTTGCAGGGGAAGGTGCCTGGTGTGGTGGGGTTGGAGGGCAGTGTGGAGCGAACAAGGGAGTCACGGAGACAGTGGTCTCTCCGGAAAGCCGACTGGGGTGGGGATGGAAAAATGTCTTGGGTGGTGGGGTCGGATTGTAGATGGCGGAAGTGTCGGAGGATGATGCGTTGTATCTGGAGGTTGGTGGGGTGGTGTGTGAGAACGAGGGGGATCCTCTTTGGGCGGTTGTAGCGGGGGCGGGGTGTGAGGGACGTGTGGCGGGAAATACGGGAGATGCGGTCGAGGACGTTCTTGATCACTCTGGGGGGCTAGTTGCGGTCCTTGAAGAACTTGGACATCTGGGATGTGCGGGAGTGGAATGTCTTGTCGTGGGAGCAGATGCGGCGGTTTTCAAATGCCTGCTTCTGTATCCTACCTACCTGTGAAACCACTGTCAAGGAGCTCTGAACCTGTATCTTGGGCCTCTTTGTTCAGCGACATTCCCCAGGACCTTACCATTAAGTGTATAAGACCTGGCCTGATTTGCCTTCTCAAAATGCAGCACTTTACATTTACCTGATTAAACTCCACCTGCACTCCTTGGTCCATTGAATTTGAATTTGGTTTAAAAAGGAAACCTGGAATTTAGAGTCCACTGATGACTATGAAACTGTTGTCACTTTTGGAAAAATTCATTTGATTTGCTAATGTCCTTCACAGAAGGAAATCTGTCATCCCTGCCTGATCTGGTCTGCCTATCACTGCAGCAAGATGATTGTCTCTTAACTGCTCTCTAGTACATTTAGGGATGGACAATAAATACTGGCCTAGCCACCAATATCCACATCTTGTGAATAAATTCTTTAAAAGATCTATGACTGATTCACTGCTGAATGCAATTTTTATGTCTTTCTGCTGACATGTACATTTATGAACTAAACTTCAAATCCAACCAAACATTTTGAATCACAATAGATAAACAACCCAACTTTAAAAATATATTTGCAACAATTGGTGTTGAACAATACATAAGACTGCACACAGAAGGAGGTTTAAAGCACCTAATTAAAACTGAAATAGCTGGCTATTGAATTGATGTCAAGGGATATCACTTTATGAATGTTTAACATTTTTGCTTAATGCTCATTTCGTGATTATTTTAGCTAAGGTAACAACTTATTTACAGTAAGTGGGTTAATATTTCTGCTAAAATAGCAGACAGAGAATTTCAGGTGGCATAAACTAATCCCACTGTGCAGTTTCAGGGCCTAAATAAAACACAGCAATTTATAGCTTATGTTGAAGTCAAAGCTCTTAAGACATTTAGTTCCAATAGCTAGTTCCAAGTACAAACAGAAAATACAAATTAAATCAGCACATTTCAATAGCTGCTGATATATTTTACAACTTATTAGAGCTGGCACCGTACAGTCACCATAATCAAAATGTCTCATTTCTCTGTTATTTGTGACGGAAGTTAGAACATAAGACTTGCCAGACAGATTAGGTCCTTGAAGCTCACTTTGGTGTTCAATAAGGTCATGGCCGATGTGACCATGGCCTTCAATCCTCTTTTGGTCTGCAGCCCAAAACATTTAGTTATTTACAAATCTAACTCAAAATTAATTAATGCAATGATCTAGCTTTCACTGCTTTCCAGAACATTTTACCAAAGAAATGATACTGAATTTAGAATAAAGAAATTCACACGACCAAAGTCGCATTAACCAGTGCTCAGTTTACTAGTGTGTGCAGTTTCATATCGGGCAAGTTGCGCTTGACAAACCTTTTAGACTTCTTTGAGGGTGCAAACAGCAAAGTAGATAATGGGGATCTGGTCAATGTGGTATATCTAGACTTTCAGAAGGCATTTGACTAGGTGCTGCGTAAAAGGCTGACCCAGAAGCTTAGATGCAAGGGAGTTTAAGGCAGAGTTGTGGTTTGGATAGAGGATTGCTTTCTGTCAGTCAGACAGAGTGTTCAAACAAATGAGTCCTTTCTGGATGGCAAACAGTAATTAGTGGGTAACACAGGATTCAGTTCTGGGTCTGTGACTGTCTACCATCTATACTAATAAGCTGCAACCTGGGATGGAGCATAACATAGCAAAATTCACAGATGACACTAAAACTAGTGGCAGAGCAGGCTAGAACAAGGAGATAAAGTGTTTAAAGATGGATATTGATAGGTTAGGAGAATGGACCAGAATCTGACACATAGAGCATTACGTGGATAGGTGCAAAGTTGTCCATTTTGTCTGGAAGATTAAAGAGAAAATTGTTATTTAAACAGGAAGCAGATTCAAAGTATGTCAGTGAAGATCTGGGTGTCCTTGTGAATGAGTGGTTAAAAAATGTACACAAGTGTAGCATATAATTAGAAAGTGAATTGAATCCTCATATTCATTGCTAACGGAATGGACATTAAAAGCAAAGAAGTGTTGTTACAGCTTAAGAGACTGCTGGACCTGCATATGGTCACAGAAATTTGAGGGTGCATACGTGAGGATCAATGGTCGGCACAACATTGTGGGCTGAAGGGCCTGTTCTGTGCTGTACTGTTCTATGTTCTATGTTCTAATTATATGAAGTGTTGGTGAGATCACACCTGTGGTATTATGTGCAGCCTTGATCTCCATACTTGAGGAAGGATGTAGTGGCACGGGAGGCTGTTCAGAGAAGGTTCATCAGGTTGATTCCAGGGATGAAAGGGGTGTCCCTTTATTTATTCATGGGATGAGGGCATCGCTGGCCAGACAGCATTTATTACCCATCGCTAATCGTCCAGAGGGCAGTTAAGAGTGAATCACATTGTTGTGGGTCTGGAGTCACATGTAGGCTAGACCAGGTCAGGATGGAAGTTTCCTTCCTTCAAGGATATTAGTGAACCTGATGGGTTTTTCTTGACAATCGACAATCACTTCACGGTCAAGATCAGATTCTTAATTCCAGATATTTATTGTGTTCAAATTCTACCATCTGCTATGGCAGGTTTCAAACCTGGGTCACTGGAATGTTATCTGGGTCTCTGAATTAACAGCCCAGCGATAATACCACTAGGCCATTGCCTTCTCCTCATAAGAGGAACAGTTGAATAACTTGAGCTTGTACTTGCGAGAGTTCAGGAGAATGGGGGGGGATTTGATCGATGTATTTAAAATTCTAAAGAGGATATGTAAGGTGAACATCAAACACATGTTCCCCCTTTTGGGGCAGTGTTGCACAAGAGGTCACAAATATGGAATGAGGGGAGTTACGTTCAAAACTGAGATGAAGAGAAACTACTTCTGTTAGAGGGTTGTGAATCTGTGGAACTCACTGCCACAGAGCATGGTTGAAACAAAATCAATCAACAGATTCAAGAAAGAAACAGGTATTTTTCTGATGAAAAGCAGGATAAAGGTCTATGGGGAGCAGGCAGGAGACAGGAGTTGAGACTATGATAAGATCAGCCATGATTGCATTCAATGATAGAGTGGCTTGAAGGGCTGAGCTGCCCACTCCTGCTTCTCACTCCTATGTCCCCATGTTTGAATAAAAGATGCAAAACAGCCATCTTTGAAAATTAAAATAGATCGCCAAGCAGACTAGAATGATGTTATGAATGCTTGCTGTCAAATGGTGTTACACCCAGAGAATTGTATATTTGAAATTCTCAATAATTCAACACAATTCTCCAGTGATTCAATTGACCAGCTTAAAAAAATCTCTCCATGATATCTATTCCTAGGCAGTGAAGCCCTCCACCAGTATCAATTGTCAGTTAAATAAATCCTTTGCTTTTATAATGGAACATGTCGACACCTGTATTACACTATTAGAGCTGTACAACCGATAAATACCTGGAAAATAGTACAGCAGGAGTACCATATATTTTTAGGCCATAAGACTATAAGACATAGTAGCAGAAATTAGGCCAATCAGTCCATTGAGGCTGCTTCACCATTCAATCATGGCTGATAAATCTCTCAACTCTATTCTCCCCATAACCTTTGAACTCCTTGACAATCAACCACCTATCTATCTCTGGTTTAAATGTATAAGTGTATATGACAGATGTAAAACGTGAATGTCACTGTATATTCGTAAAAGAAAGATAAAACAATTGACCCGTGATCATGATTTTTTGTAATGCCAAGGACATAACTTTACCAGATTTCAAAATCACATTCCACAGATCTATCATAGTTAGCAATGCAGGCACAATAAAAATAACAGTTTAAAAAAATGTGCTCCAATTTTTGATTAATTAGGAATAGTGGATGTGTGAATTTCTAATAATGATGGATTACAATTAATTACAGTTTTCCTTGACAGGTCTAATTGACGTTATATGTTAAAGTCAACACATGTTGATTTAATTAATTTGTTACAAACATGCTTGTCACGCGAGCTCTTACATTTGAATTGGAATGGCTCATTTGGAACGAAACTGAGCAGCCATGTACAAAGCACTTTAATATTTTACATTATTTAAACATTGTAACAACGGGGTTTGTGAGCCAATTTGGTATGATGAAGCTATCATTTACAATGAATAAACAGCAAAAAACGTGTCTTTAAAAATAAAAAGAAATTACATTTAAACATAAGCTGAGTATTCACAAATGAGGACAGACACATATTTTAAAAAGCCTGAATGAAAACTGCTACATTTACAAATTTCAGGACGGTTAACACATTTGTTCATGAGCATGAAATGTAAATAATTCATTATAAACAGAGCTAAGAGATCAGTACAGCATATTCTAATGTTCAAGTAGCAATTAATCCAAAATGGTGAGGGAGAAGGACACTTGAAATGGAGCTTGTTCACTCTGTCCATTTCCTTTTCCTTTTTTCTCTCTTCTTTTTGTGTTTCTTTTTCGTTCTTCTTTCTTCTCCCAGCCACGGACTCCTAGACTCAGCGCAGACCCAGCGAGCCAGACTCCCGGCCTGGCGTTGTGGCCTCCCAGTTTGGGTTTTGCATTTTCGCAGTCTAGTGCAGCAGACTGTCACTTCAGCCCAGCGTGATAGACTCTCAACCCAGTCTGGCAGTCTTTCGGCCCAGTGTGACAGCCTTTCGGCACAGCATGGTAGATCTTGGCCCAATTTGGCAGTCTCTCGGCCAAACCTAGTGGTCTCTCAGCCTAGTATAGCAGTCTTTTGGCCCAATGTGACAGATCTTGGCCCAGCGTGGTGGTCTCTCAGTCCAGTGTGGCAGTCTCTCGGCTCAGTCTGGCAGACTCTGGGCCCAGCATGGTTGTCTTGGCGTGGCAACAGTATCTCAGCCTGGCATGGCGATCTCTCAGTGGTCTAACGTGGTGGTCTCTTCGTCCAACACAGTGGTCTTTCTGCAGCAGATGGTGGTCTCTCAGCTGGCGTGGTATCAGAGTGGAATTCCATTCTTGAAGTCATTCTTCGAAGCACGGTCCCACCATGGCTAAGCATTTAAGAAAGATAGCAATGTTTGAACTTTCAGCTTTATTTCTTCATTTTCTACTTATAACTAAATCACAGCCAGTGTAAATAATGACTGCAATGTTCAACTTTTTACTTTGTTCTTTTTTCAACTTTGTTCCCAAGATCCTGTACCTACATAATTACACCTAAGAAGGTGTTTTGTGTGGCAATATTATAAACTTTTCACTGTAGTCCCGTACTTTTGAACTTGAGTCCATGTGACAATAAAATCAAAATCAGTACGAATTATGGTGTTTATTTTAATTCAGGCAGTTTTGCAATTAAAGCAGTTGAGGGTGTTTGATTGCCACATGAGAATACAATATCGTTGGTTATCACAGAGACATGTTTGAGTAGGGCGGGGGCACGACTGGCAGCTCAATTTCAAAGCCATAGAGTCATTAGGAAAGACAGGGGAGTGGGAAAAGAAGAGGTGGTGTTGTGATATTCACCTACACATCAATTACTCAATCAAGAAGGAAGATATCTTAGATGACTCCCCAACTAAGTCAAGATTGGTAAAACTTACAAAGAAAAAGGAGCAATCACATCACTGACAGTTTACTACAGATGCCTAGGGTATCTGTGGAAAAATAGAACAAAGACGTAGGCAAATCTCAGAGATTTAAGAGTAATAGGCTAATAACAATCTCTTCAGTATTAACTGGGATAGACAAAATTTGAAAAGCTTAGCGGGGGCAGAATTCTTAAAAAAGAACGTATCCAGGAGAGTTTTTTAAGTCAACACTCAGAAAATTATTTGAGGGAAAGGGTTGTGCTGGACTTTATTTTTGGGAATGAAGCTGGCCAAGTGGTACATGTGACAGTGGGGGAGTATTTTGGTGACAGAGATGGACTAGAAGTATTCATTCTTAATCGGGGGAAGGCGAATTTTAACATAATAAGACAGGGTCTGGCCAAAGTGGACTGGGATCAACAACATATTGGAAGTTGCAATTCAGAGCATTGGGAGACATTCAAAAAGGATGATTGCGGGGCTAGCATCAGGTGAATGGCAGGACCAACAAGTCCACAGATCTCCTGGATGTAAAAGATTGTACAAGACTGGACACAGAAAAACTGGGCGACTGACACAGGAATCCTTGAATATTTAAGAAATACTTAGATGAACGCTTGTCATCTTGCAACATACAAGGCCATAGTCTATGTGTTTGAAATTGGGATCAGAGCAGTCAAGTGCTACTGTTTGACACAGACCCGGGGCTGAAGAAAACTCTATGCTGTAAAACTCTATGATTCTATGTTGCATTGATTTCTATAAAGTTTCTAAAAATGTGTAAATCGTAAAAGAGGGGAAAGGTAAACATTGGTCCTTTAGAGGAAGAGACGGCCAATTTAATAACTGGGAATGAAGAAATAGCTGAGGCATTAAACAGTTATTTCGAGTCAGCCTTCACAGTGGAAGACACAAATAACATGCCAAAACTGATGTCAAGAAGGCTACAGCAGGTGAAAACCTAGAAACTATCATTATCACTAAGAAGGCAGTGCTGGGCAAGCTAATGGGGCTAAAGGTAGACAAGCTCCTGGCCCTGATGAAATGCATCCCAGGGTATTAAAAGAGGTGATGGGGGAAAAAGTAAATGCACTAGCAATTTTTTGTTAAAATTCACTGGACTCTGGAGTGATTCCCACAGATTGGAAAGCTGCCAATGTGATGCCACTGTTTAAAAAAAGGAAATAGACAAAAAGCAAGTAACTATAGGCCACTTAGCTGAACTTTGGTAGAGGGGAAAATGCTCAAATCTATCATTAAGGAAAAAATAGCAAGACATCTGGGTATAAATTCTCCCATTGGGAACACCCAGAATGGGTTCATGAAGGGAAGGTCACGATTAACTAATTTGGTGGCATTCTTTGAGGACATTACTTGCATAGTGGACAATGGGGAACCTGTGGATGTGGTGTATCTGGATTTCCAGAAAACATTTGACAAGGTGCCACACCAAAGGCTGCTACATAAGATAAAGTTGCACGGTATTACAGGTAATATATTGGGATGGATAGAGGATTGGCTGACTAGTAGAAATTAAAGAGTAGGGGTAAATGGGTGTTTTCTGGTTGGCTTTCAGTGGCTAGTGGTGTGCCTTGGAGGTCAGTGTTACATAGCTGATTTGGAGTTCAGGGCTAAATGTGGTGTGTCAAAATTTACAGATGATACTAAGATGAGTGGTAGAGCAAAGTGTGCAGAAGACACTGAAAGTCTGCAGAGTATTGTAGATAGTCTAAGTGAATGGGCAAAGGTCTGGCAGATGGAGTACAATGTTGATAAGTATGAGTTCATCCATTCTGGTAGGAATAACAGCAAAATAGACTACGTTTTAAATGGACAAAATTTACAGCATGCTGCTGTGCAGAGGGACTTGTGTGTCCTTGTGCATGAATCACTAAAAGTAGGATTGCAGGTGCAGCAGGTAATTAAAAAGGCAAATGGAATTTTGTCTGTCATTGTTAGAGGGATGGAGTTTAAAAATGAGGAGGCTATGCTGGAGATGTATAGGGTCCTGGTGAGGCCACATCTGGAGTACTGTGTGCAGTTTTGGTCTCCTTACTTGAGAAGGGGGTGCGGAGGAGATTCACTCGGGATAGTGAAGGGAATAGGTAAGGTGGAGGCAGGGAGGTTGTTTCCACTAGTAGGTGAAACTAGGATGAGGGGGCATAGCCTGAAAGTGAAGGGAAGCAGATATAGGACTGGGGTGAGGAGGAACTTCTTCATCAAAAGGGTTGTGAATCTGTGGAAATCCCTGCCCAGTAAAGCGGTTGAAGCTACCTTGCTGAATGTGTTTAAGGCACAGCTAGATAGATGTTTGAACAGTAAAGGAAATAAGGGATATGGTGTGAGGGCAGATAAGTGGATCTGAGTCTCAAAAAGATCAGTCATGATCTTATTAAGTGGCGGGACAGTCTCGAGGGGCCAGATGGCCCACTCCTGCTCCTAGTTCTTATGTTCTTACATTCTTATGTGCTTATTTACTACTATGGATCCACAGAAATCTAGGAAGATTTTTGTGTATTTTGATGACCGTTCTTCCATCAGCATTCAAGCTATGGACATGAAATAAGTACTAGGACTTTAGTATATGCAACCATAGGGTTAATCCCTGTTTGAGAGCTGTGCAACAAAATTGGGTTTCATATGATTGTGTCCCACATACCCTAGGATTAGTTCATAAGGTGTAAATTGCTAAAAAGAAAGTCCGTAAAGTTTAAATAATTGTTTTATTTGCCTTTCTATGAGTATGGAAGAGCAAATATGCCTTCATTCCAGTGCAAGCATTGAGATTCATAGAACATAGAACATAGAACTTTACAACACAGTACAGGCCCTTCGGCCCTCGATGTTGTGCCGACCTGTCATACCGATCTCAAGCCCATCTAACCTACGCTATTCCATGTACGTCCATATGCTTATCCAATGATGACTTAAATGTACCTAAAGTTGGCAAATCTACTACTGTTGCAGGCAAAGCGTTCCATTCCCTTACTACTCTCTGAGTAAAGAAACCACCTCTGACATCTGTCCTATATCTTTCGCCCCTCAATTTAAAGCTATACCCCCTCGAGCTCGCCGTCACCATCCTAGGAAAAAGGCTCTCCCTATCTACCCTATCTAGCCCTCTGATTATTTTATATGTTTCAATTAAGTCACCTCTCAACCTTCTTCTCTCGAACGAAAACAGCCTCAAGTCCCTCAGCCTTCCCTCATAAGACCTTCCCTCCATACCAGGCAACAGCCTAGTAAATCTCCTCTGCACCCTTTCCAAAGCTTCCACAATCCTTCTTATAATGCGGTGACCAGAACTGTACACAATACTCCAAATGCGGCTGCACCAGAGTTTTGTGCAGCTGCAGCATAACCTCTTGGTTCCAGAACTCGATCCCTCTATTAATAAAAGCTAAAACACTGTATGGCTTCTTAACAGCCCTATCAACCTGGGTGGCAACTTTCAAGGATCTGTGTACATGGACACCGAGATCTCTCTGCTCATCTACACTACCAAGAATCTTACCATTAGCCCAGTACTTTGCCTTCTGGTTACTCCTACCAAAGTGCATCACCTCACACTTGTCTGCATTAAACTCCATTTGTCACCTCTCAGCCCAGCTCTGCAGCTTATCTATGTCTCTCTGCAACCTACAGCATCCTTTGTCACGATCCACAACTCCACCAACCTTAGTGTTGTCTGCAAATTTACTAACCCATCCTTCTACGCCCTCATCCAGGCCATTTATAAAAATGACAAACAGCAGTGGACCCAACACCGACCCTTGCGGTACACCACTAGTTACTGGTCTCCAGGATGAACATTTCCCATCAACTACCACCCTCTGTCTTCTTTCAGCAAGCCAATTTCTGATCCAAACTGCTATATCTCCCACAATTCCATTCCTCCGCATTTTGTACAATAGCCTACTGAGGGGAACCTTATCAAACACCTTGCTGAAATCCATATACACCACATCAACCGGTTTACTCTCATCTACCTGTTTGGTCACCTTCTCAAAGAACTCAATAAGGTTTGTGAGGCACGACCTTCCCTTCACAAAACCGTGCTCACTATCCCTAATCAGTTTATTCTTTTCTAGATGATTATAAATCCTATCCCTTATAACCTTTTCCAACACTTTACCAACAACTGAGGTAAGGCTCACTGGTCTATAAGAAGCATGAACAGATCATCCACTTTACTAACACCTTCCATCTCCCAACATCAAGTTCACCTGGACCGCCTCTGCCACCCCCCTCTCCCTCCCGGACCCCGCTGCCTCCATCTCCGGCAACCACCCGGAAACCGACATCCACCTCAAGCCCACCGACTCCCACAGCCACCCAGAATACACCTTCTCCCATCCACCCTCCCACAAAAATGCCATCCCTCACTTCCAATTCCCCCGCCTCCGGCTACATCTGCTAGTGAGGTGACGGATTCCACTCCTGGGCATCCCAGATGCCCTCCCCCTCCAAAGACCGCAACTTCCACTCCACAGTGGTCAAAAATGCCCCCGACCACATCTCTCATGTTTCCTGCAATCCCTCATCCCTCACACCCCGTCCCCACAACGACAACAAAAACAGAATCCCTGCTTTCCTCCATTTCTCCTTTCACCAAATATAAATTGGAAAATTTTCAAATAGGAATAGCAATATATTATAAATTATTTGCAATTGGATTGTTCTTAAAACCTTGATTAGTTCTTGGATGGCCAATTGCAAATAGCAAATAAGCAGACCACAACAGTGGAATGATTTGCTGTGATTCTGCTCCTGGTATCAGTGGGCATGCATCTCATTCTGTAACTAGGCCTCGTTCCAATTTGGAGCCAATCCAATATCTGGGCAGGAAATTCTGGTAAATTCACCGAGGAGCCACAACTCTAGACACATTGGCAGAATTTCAACCCCCATCACTGAGGTAGAATTTAATGGCCACAATGAAGAGATTGGAACAATTCAATGTCACATCAATACCGTACACAACAAATCACCCTGGAAAATCTTTCGGACTCAATTTAATGCCTGTGGAAATTTACTTTAAACATATTTTAGCTCTTTAAGGGGTTCAAACACTCATACTGATTGCTACACATATAGGAAATTCTGCATTTCCAAAAGTAGCTCATTATTTCTATGTGACAAGAGTTTTATTTCAAAATGTACATTCCTCATAGGTGTGCACGAATTATGAATAGTTAGAAATGCACTCAGGGCATACTGCTGCATCTGCCCACAGCATCATTTCACAGAAAGCTACTGAAAATCAAATAATTAAAGAATAATATTGTGTATATGGAAAAATTAAAAGAGCTTCGAAGAATGTGATTGGATGGAGCCTTTCTACAATTGGTACTTTACTAATTGTACCATTCTTCAAATGATACAGGCACATCAATAATTAGCATAAAGTGAATCACCTCAGATTTTTCTGGTTTTCTTATGCTATCAAGGATACTAATGAGAGTTAAATCACAGTTATTTATATCCTCAGCAAGTGTCCTTTGACAGGCATCAGAAACACATTATATTGCTACTGCTTTTAAGGTCTGACAGATTTAGATAAGGTAGACAAAGAAAAGCTGTTCTCTTTAGCTGTTACATAAGGACTAGAGGGCACAGGTTTCAGATCTAGGGCAAGAGATGCAGTGGGAATGTGATAAGCAGCACATTTTATCCAACAAGTGGTAATGACCTGAAATCAGTGTCGACAAAATTAATGGAAGTACAGATGATCAATGTCTTCAAAAAGAGATTTACTGAAAAGAGATAAAATTACAAAAATGAGGGAGTGGGGTGAAACGGACAAATTGGATTATTCTATAAAAGCCAGCATATTCCTTACCTCTGAGCAAAAGGTCTTGGTTCAAGTCCCACCAGCGGCAGAAGTGTGCAGTGATATCTCTGAACAGGTGAAAAAGAGTAGGAGTCAATGGGCAAATTGACCTCATTCTTTTTGTGCTGTCATAACATTATGGCAGGTTTGTTTTTTTAACCAGCCTTTTGAGGATGGGCTGAGTGGTGGGAGGAGTGGTAAAATAGTGAGGGAAGGCGTTGCTAATGGAACATATAAAAGGTGGAACAACTGTCACTTAACCACTTGACAACTGGACAAACGAACCCAGTTACTTGGCCTCTGGCAGCAACTTTACATGGCCACATGGATCTCCCATGCCTCAAACAGGCTCTCACCATGAGGAGAATGTCAGTTACACCAAGGCAGGCCTTCCAGTGATGCCCTGGGAGTTTAGAAGGGCATCCAATGTGGATACTCATTCATCACCACATGACACCAACATCACTGTTGGAAGACTCAGCCTTCCAATCGCCAGAAGATGCTCACCCATACCCAGCCCTTCTAAACAAAAACAAAGTTTCTGGAAAAGCTCAGCAGGCCTGGCAGCATCAGTGGAGGAGAAAACAGAGTTAACGTTTCGGGTCCGGTGACCCGTCCTCAGAATCCCAGCCCTTCTAAACACTTTTTACTAGCCCTTTGAGGGTGCCTCCATTTTGCAGTAGCCTCTTCTTTTCAGTGCAACCTCAGAAGTGGCTACCTCTGTCATTGGCGCTGCAAATCCTCACAATTGGCTGTGGCTAATAAAAATTGCCCCTACTGTCCCTTCATTTTCATGGGCCTGTTAGCTGCTTTTGGTCCTCATTATGGGACCTGTGACATCGAGTAAGATTGATAGTCAGTGTGATTCTTGACATACTCAGGATTATGTAGCAAATGTCTGATTGCAGAGTCACATTGATGTTGGGCACACTGTAAGTGTGGGCTGGCTGGAATGGCCAGTACTTGTTGCTTTTTGTAAACAGCCACACGCTGTTTGACACAACCTGCCAGTATTTGTGACACAAATATTATCCCAGTACTACATCAATGGTGCAGTAGGAGCAAGTAGGAGTAGAGGAAAATGGCACATGTATTCCACTAATACCTACATCTGCTGATCAAATCTCTACATCTCACCGTTTGCTTAAGAATACTCTCCACCAAACAGCATACAGCCCTAGAATTCATATACTTTCTCTACCCACACCTACTTAGTACCTTCGAAAGCTCACAACTCATAATTCACTGAAGTGGGATAAACATGACTGCACAAACAAAGGAGAAAAAAATGGTGGAAATTCTCAGTAGGTTTGGCAAAACATGTAGACCAAAATAAGGTTAGCTAATGTTGTGACCTTAGATCAGCACTGGTATGTCTGCACTTTAAACCTCAATTGAGGAAGTTAAGCTGTCAATAATAGGAAGGGCTAGCACCAAACCTGTCTTTACAAACAACACTGGAGGGATTGAAGTTCAGAGATCTTAATTCTGAAAACACCTCCTCTCATCTCAGTTCCCCTGCATCCCACAATTGCTTCTGACTTGCTAGCTGCAGATAATGTCAGTGTGATTTTTTTTTAACTTTCTCCTCTCCCCTCACCACAACTCACAATGTTATCCTTTTTATACTGAATGTGGTCAAGCACTGCCTTCTCAGTCAGTAGAAGGACATGGTGAGGATGAAGAGATGCCACCAGCAGATTCTACACAGTCAGCAACCCAAGGGACTGCCACTGCACTTATGTTGGTGGTTAGGTTAAACGAAGGATCTTCACATGGTAAGATACTGGACCAATACGTAGTACCCATGACTGGGAGAAACAATAGCATAGTTGCCAGTTTGCACACATGTACTACTGCAGAGGACTCAGCTGAGCACTTCACTAGGGCAGGCTACATGATAAGGTTGATCAGGATACCCAAGAAAACGCTTGTCTTTATAAGCCTGTATATGCTCAATGTTAAGGATCAGGGTGGAGTCCAGCAATAACTTTGTCCAAGTTGCAAAGACCTTGGGGTCTAAGCTTTCCCACACAGTGTGCCATTTCTGTCAGCAAGCATGTGGGAGGCGCCATAATGGCCATCATCACAGCTTCTACTGAAACTCACAACTTTTATCTGACTGTTGCTTTGGAATTTTTGACTGCTACTGCCGCGGGACTGGGTATCACTGTTCAGAAGAGTTTGCAGGGCACGGCAGTAGTCCTTTCATCTGTGATCCAACAGATTAGTTGGCATTGCCAGAATAAATCATTACAGCATGGCCTTTCAGGGTGACAACATTCCTGGTCTCACTCTTGCTAAACCAGTCACCTTACTGTAACCTGTACCAATCACTTTATTGTAACCTGTACCAGTCACCTCACTGTAACCTGTACCCTTCACCTTACCGTAACCTGTGCCAATCACTTTTACTGTGACCTGTACAGGTCACCTTACTGTAATCTGTACCCTTCACCTTACCATAACCTATACCAATCACTGTATTGTAACCTGTACCAGTCACCTTACTGTAATTTGTTCGTGTTGCCCTCCCACAACCTGTACCAGTTATCTTGCTGTAAACTGCACCAATCATTTTACTGTAAACTGTACCAGTCACATTACCATAGCCTGTACCAGCCACCTTACTATAACATGTCAGCACACTAGCCACCCAGGCTACTGAAGCTTGGCCTTCTAGGCCTGGGGCCTCTTGAAGCCACCTTCAAAATTCCTTCCACACACACCTCAGCAACCATCTAGCACCCATGCAACAGCCATTGGGAAACATCATACAGGAGCACCAGCACAGCTAATGACACATGAAAGACAGAGGCTGAAGGAATACCAAATGTGATTAGTTTAGTTTTATTCACATAATGTTGGAATCAAATTTTCAAGATTGAATCAGAATGTGTTACCTAAAAATTGTTGGCTCATATGAAGGTGTGCTTCAGTTACTGTTGATTTAGTGTGCCATCTGGAGGCCAGGTTTCGATTCTTCCCTTACCTGTGCACCTCCTCAGTATCTTTATGATGGACTGTGGCATGGTATTCAATCACAGTGGCCAGAAGATGCTTCATACTAAAAATCTACCACCAACATTGATAGGCACGTAGCTGAGTGCTGCTGGGCCCCTCCGGAGCTTCCAGTGAATGGTCTGCTTGAGGATGCTGTTTATATTATTTGTGTGCACTCTGATTGTTGGTCTTGTGTGCTCTTCTGGGCCGGAATGATCTGCCATGCCGACTAAGCAACTGTGCTTATTTGACTGCCTTTGATTTGCCAAAGTACTACAGGTCAAATACAGGCAGGCAACTGCTCCAGAACATGGTTGCCATGGCCTGGTATTCACTACAATGGTGTATTGCTAGTGGCCACTCATCAGTTGCGCAGGGAGAATAAAATCTTCAGCTCATGAAATTGCTCAAACACCACGTCGCAAACAGAAGACGATGAATGTGCAGCCAATGGTACCCTGAGCCTTGAGAAAGTCTGAAATTCGTGCAAGCCCTTGCTTTTACTTGTTCAACTTGTGCCCAGCAAGAGAAATTAAGGTGAAGTTGTCTATCTTATGTGTATAGAGGGCCTCAGGTGACGTCTCATACAGCAGCGTACTGCAAATTGCAAGGCGCTGCTTAAATCATGAGCAGCAGTCTGGATGGATGCGGACAAAAGATAAGATCTACTATCATCTTGACAGCTCCTGGCCATGCTGTTCTTGCCTTACTTTGAAGTGAGGTTGTGGATGCAGCACTCTGCAGAGTTCAGTCATGACCTCTTTTGTGAAGTGAAGATACCTCTCGGTTTGTTTCTCACTGCAGTCGATATTACAAAGATGTTCAAAGCCTGTGTATGAAGGTGGCCTGTTGTTGTGAGTCTGTCCTGTCAATTTCTGATGTTAACAGACTACATGCCCAGTGCTACATAGCCCATTTACTCCCTCACATATATCTGTCAACATAGGTCTTACATTATTATTTGTTATTCAATATATCTTTGGAACTTCTGTTTCCTATTTTTTGGTTTAAGGTTTTCAATCGGAAATGCTCCATGTAGTTTTCATTTTACTGGTTGGCCTTTGAACTTCTTTTTCCCTCAAATGTTTTAATATTTTTTATTTCCCTGGCCATTAATCAGTTTAACACAGTGACTAAAATTATATAAACCTACTTTCAGCAATTTTAACCTGAAGATTTAACTAGTTCCCATCGTCTTTAAAGAAATTGAAGAAAATATTTCAGTGCAATTCTTTTTCTAAAGATTTAAACCTAAATCTCCCTAAGACAGGCAATGTGAGGATAATAATTTCTGCTCACCTATTTCTACTGACCTGACACAGGTCCAATAAACTGACACCTTCAGAAACATGGAACATTCCCGATGTCAGAGTCTTATTGTCCTGAGTCATTAGGAGAAGACAAGCCATGGCCCTATTTTTAAAGTTGGGAAAATATCTGAGCGAAAAACAAAAAGCTTCAGCTAGGTATGTGGATAGGAAAGGTTTGGAAGGGTCTCGGCCAGGAGCAGGCAGGTGGGACTAGTTTAATTTGAGATTATGTTTGGCATGGACTGTTTGGACAAAAGTGTCTTCTTGCATGCTGTATGAATCTATGACTCTATGACTCTATGAATGAGTGCACAAGTGAATAGATGAATGCTCAGGTGTGTAAATGCATAAGATGTGTGAAATAAGTGGACAGTTTTGGAAGGGTAAGTGAGTTAGTGTGTAGAATAGTTAAACAAGTGATAGGATAGATGATATAAGTGAGTAATGAGGTAAGTTGGAGAGTGGGTGAGGTCAACAGATAAGGATTGGTGAGGTGAATGGCTCAGCAGATAGTAGGCTAGCAAGTGGGTCAAATGGCAAGCATATAGAATAGTAGGGTAGTAAGTAGTTGAGTCAATTAAGTAGGATTTCAGGTTGAGTAGGATGGGAGTTGTGTAGAGTTGTAGTTGGTTAAGACAACATGTGGGTGAAGTGGGTTGTTGAGTTGGGAGAATTGTCAGAACAGAGGCTTGTCAAGAATCAATCATGGGGTTTGAGAGGGAGGGCTGGTCTGATTAGGTACAGCAGAAGCAGGGATCATGGGGGAGTCAGACTGTTGGGGGGTCAAGTGGAAGATGAGATCTTTTAAGTTAGGGTCAATGGAGAATCAAATGATTGTGACGGTGTTGGAGGGGCAGAAGGAAGTCAAGTGATAGATATTAGCCTAGTCAAGGATTAAGGGAAGTTGGAGGAGTGAATTATATCAGTAGTTAGGAGTTAGACTAAGAATTTTCTATTTAATAATTCCATGGTAACTATCAAGGTAAGTAGGTCACAGTTGTCTGTAGACCACAGACTAACTCAGAGGTGGGGAGGGTTTCAGAGGATTCCAAGGACCAGAGATTGATTAAATTTACCCCACAGTTCCCATGGATTCAGTGCATGAGAGCTCTGTGCGGGATTTCCAGTATGCATTGCTTGTCATACTCTTGTCTCTGATTATCAGTACAGTGGAGTATCTATCTCATTATATATTAAAACACAACTCAATTGCACTGATTCATGACAGATTCTACATTTTTGATATGCAAATATACTTGAGCGGAAACCTAATGGAAAACCAACACAAGTTGCTTAGGGATTGATAACTGTGAGAAATGTGGAAATTCTATCCAACTGTCTTTAAAAGTTAATCTAATCCATCATGGTTCAAATATATAAAAAGAGATGGACAAGTAAGCTGTTCAATTAATCCAAATTAATTGATGATGCCAAGGACTTAAGCTTCAAATACCAATTCGTCTTTTGTGATTTATAATCCCTGTAGTATAGATGAAAAGAATGAATTGTTCATGCTGCGTTTATCAGGGAAAGTGTGCCAATTTATGTGGGATTGAAGTACATAACAAGTTTCACCACACACTGTATTTCCCCCTTACTTTTGTAAACTGTTATTTTTGATAGCTTTGTCTATAAACAAACAAATAATCTGTTGTATAGAATGGAAACAAAACAATGTAGCAGTTAATGGGACTTCCAACATTCTGATCACACCTACTTCAATAGGAATAAATGCCAAGTAGAAAATTTCTGAATAGTGACATACTTCAGGCTGGTATTTCCCCGTTTTGTTGTGTATCCTTATTTAATCCACAACACAGTAAACAAAGATTTTCCTTAAATATATTTCCACAGCTGAAAGATGTAGGGCATTGACAACCTCCAAACAGCATGTAGTCTTGATGGCTCTCCTTTATTTTTTCTCATGTCGTATGCGCACTTATATAAATTAATGGACTTGATTAAAAAACAATGCATTGTCCAGTATGACTGCATTGTGCTTCATTGAAGTCCTGTCTCTTGAAAAACAATTGTTATTTTACAGCTTGTTTTAGAAGTACGCATGTACGGTCGAATATTATTTAACAAACATATTTTGCAAAGTTTCAAGAGAAGTTATATTGCTCTTTGCGTACAACGTAGGAAACAGTTGGGGTTTCAAAGTAAATTCTAATGCAGAGCATTAGAAATTTCAGGAGACATGCACAGTATAACAATTAGAAACAGTAAAGGATGCAGTCACTGCATACTAATTCTCTTAGCACGCATGGTGCAAGACAAGTCTCTAATGGCCATTATTTTTTTGTCTGCTCTAAATTTGTTATCAATGAACAACACAGCTTACTTTATTTGCTTAAAATGTCATCTAAAATATTGACATTGTACTTGCATAATTGAAATGTTGTTTTTGATTAAGATTAAATTGGTTTCCACAATTGCTCTAAATCGAATGAATTGAGTCCCGTTTTAAGACCATATCAAGAGCATCACTGATTCTTTGTGAATATATTTATCAAAATTCTATTCGGAACAAGTGGAAATGGAACGAAAAAGAGATTGAGACAAAATGATTCCATAATCTAACACTACTGGCGTGAAATAGCCTGCTGAGCCAGTACAGATCTGGAAATCAAATCATCCAAAACTCAAGATTTGGGGCAGAGTATCAGGGCCTAGTAAGTTTACAGATGGCACCAAAATTGGAGGTGAAGAGGACAGCAAAGAACATTACATCAGAGTACAACGGGGTCTTGATCAGATGGGCCAATGGGCTGAGGAGTGGCAGATGGAATTTAATTTAGATAAATGTGAGGTGCTGCATTTTGGGAAGGCAAATCAGGGCATGGCTTATACCCTTAATGGCAAGGTCCTCGGATGTGTTACTGAGCAAAGAAACTTTGGAGTGCAGTTTCATAATTCCTTGAAAGTAGTTTCACAGGTAGATAGGATAGAGAAGAAGGCATTTGGTATGCTGGCCATTATTGGCCAATGCATTGAGTATAGGAGTTGGAAGGATATGTTGCAGCTGTACAGACATTGGTTAGGCCACTTTTAGAATACTGTGTTCAATTCTGGTCTCCCTGCTATGGGAAGGATGTTGTGAAACTTGAAAGGGTTCAGAAAAGATTTAAAGGATGTAGCCAGGGTTGGAGGGTTTGGGCTATGGGGAGAGGCTGAATAAGCTGGGGCTATTTTCGCTGGAGCATCAGAGACTGAGGGGTGGTCTCATAGATGTTTATAAAATCATGAGGGACATGGACAGGGTAAATAAACAAGGTCTTTCCCCGGGGTGGTGGCATCTAAATCTAGAGGGCATAGGTTTAAGGTGAGTGGGGAAAGATTTGGAAGGGACCTAAGGAGCAACTTCTTCCTGCTTTGTATATGGAATGAGTTGCCAGAGGAAGTGGTGGAGCCTGGTACAACCGCAACATTTAAAAAGCATATGGATGGGTGTATGAATAGGAAGCGTTAAGATGGATGTGAGCCAAATGCTGGGACTAGATTAACTTAGAATATCTGGTCAGCATGATCAAGTTGGACTGAAGGCTCTGTTTCCCTGCTGTACATTTCTGTGACTCTGTGACTATGACTGAAGCCCTACACTTACTTCGTCTGTGTTCCCAGAAAGTACCTCTCCTCAGAAGAAGAACCAGGTCACAATGTCAGCCCCAAAATAAAGAAAATACAACCAAATCTGAATATTATAAAACATAGGACATAGAATATAGAACATAGAACAGCATAACACAGTACAGGCCCTTCTGCCCACGATGATGTGCCGACCTATTATTTTACTAAGATCAATCCACCCTGCATACCCTACATTTTACTATCCTCCATGTGCCTCTCCAAGAGTCACTCAAAAGTCTCTAAAGTATCTGACTCCACTACCACTGCCGGCAGCGCACTCCACGTGCTCACCACTCTGCTGAATAAAGGGAGATGCTGCTGGCATTTATCATCTTGGACACATCTGGATGGATGCAAGAATGCCAAAATTCAAAGGGAACAACAATTTATACTGCATAATACAACAAATGTTACCAATTATACTCCATCCATCAGTTTTTAATGGTCCTTTAACTGATCTAAATCCCTTTGCAGAATCTTTACATCTTTCTCCCAACATGCCTTGCTACCTGAACAGGCATATCAGGTGGTTTATAACTTAATATCCGAAACAGAAATGTCAAGGCTACAAGCCTATTGTGATGAAAAAAATATTTGAAAAGCAAGCACTCTATTTTGTTATGTTCAGACATTTAGTGGACATTTTATTGATAATGCTGGGTGTGTGACACACTTGACCCTGATCTTGCAAGGTTCCCTTGAAGGGATAATATTTTTAAAAAGTTGTTCTTATGATATAAGGTTGATGAAAAGATCAGCATATTGCCTATAATTAAGAAGTTGGTGGTAAGCCATGCTCTTGGATCATTGCTGTCTGTGTGCTATAGGTATAAAAACACTGTTCTTTTGTCATAATCTGTTTGACCTGTTAGGCCATTTGAAAGGACAGTCAAAAGAATCAAATTGATGGTGAAAAACCATGGTACGAAGTGAAAAGTGAATATCGCTGAGAAGTGGAAGAGACCACCATTGGGTTTGTCAAGCATTCTGAAGCACAAGATGAAAATCTTGGAGCAAAATCAGGAATTGCTGGAGAAACTCAGCAACTCAGCATCTAGAAGCCGGCTCTGAAAGAAGGACCTGAGATGTTAACTTTGCTTTCTCTCCACAGATATTACTAGATCCACTGAATTTCTCCAGCAATTTCTTTTTTTTAAATTTCAGATCTTGAGGAAACAGTGGTCCTTTGTTTTCTTTCAATGAAAGTGTTGGAACGGCTTGACAAGCATGCATTCTCTCTGACATGGAAAAGGATGAAAATGGCTGCTTAACTCAGTGTTGAAGAAGCTCTGCTTTCATGATTCAAGGCAGTCTGAGCAGTAACCTTCTTACCTCCAGTCCCATTGTGCAGAAAAAGGGAGCCACTCTGGTTCTGTTCGCCACATTACCAAAAGGATGCTTTGGAGAGGGTGCAGAGGAGGTTCACCAGGATGTTGCCTGGTATGGAGGCTGCTAGCTATGAAGAGAGGTCGAATAGATTAGGATTATTTTCATTGGAAAGACGGAGATTGAGGGGGGACCTGATTGAGGTCTACAAAATCATGAGGGGTATAGACAGGGTGGATAGCAAAAAGCTTTTTCCCAGAGTGGGGGACTCAATTACTAGGGATCATGAGTTCAAAGTGAGAGGAGGAAAGTTTAAGGGAGTTATGCGTGGAAAGTTCTTTACACAGAGGTTGGTGGGTGCCTGGAACACGTTGCCAGCGGAGGTGGTAGACGCAGACACGTTAGCGTCTTTTAAGATATATTTGGACAGGTACATGGATGGGCAGGGAGCAAATGGACACAGACCGTTAGAAAATAGATGACAGGTTAGACAGAGGACCTTGATTGGCACAGGCTTGGAGGGCCGAAGGGCCTGTTCCTGTGCTGTAGGTTTCTTTGTTTTCTTTGTTTTAATAGGCTAGACTACAAAAACACCCACAGCAACAGATGGCCGGACTAATTCAAGAAATGACACAACCTCATCTTTCATACGATGAGTAGCGATTGCTGCAGCATTGACAGATGATTGACTACAAAATGGACTCATCCACATGCTGAATAAGTAGGTACCAAGAGAAATGTATAATACAGATGAAACTGAACTGAGTACCATCTTTTGCCAGCTCACATTTTAGCATAAAAGAATGAGACACAATGTAGGGGAAAGTGATGCAAGGAATGTATAGTCTACACCAACATGGATGGCACCAAAACACTGCTGCTTCTTGGAATAGGAAAGTCCAAGAAGCCACATGGCTTTGTAAAGGTTAAGAGACCTCTCATGTAATAGGACTCTAACAAAACTGTTTGGAAGAACTCCAACATTTTTGAGGTATGGATTAGGAAAGCAGTGATAAAATGTAGCAATGGAAGGAAAGGAAGATTATAATCATTATAGAAAACTTCCCTGTGCACTCTCACATCTACTCAAACAGCATTAAGCTATTGTTCTTGTCTCCCAACAATATGGCCAAGCTTCAACCATTGGAGTTGGGAGTGATTAGGAGTCTAAATAGTAACTACTGATGGTAATTAATCTCTCAGAGTATCAAGGCCACCAGTAAAAATCAGGAGTACAACTCAACTATTTTAGATGTCAACTCCTGGTAAAGATGATGTGGAAATTTGACAGAAGCTCCAATCACCAGCTGCTTCTGCCACATTGGGTTCAAAGGGACTACCAATTCACAAGAGGCAGGCAATGGGGAGGAGCAAGGTGAGTCCAACCAGCCCAATGACAAGGCACTTTTTATTTGCCTGAGAGAGACTGGCGTTGGAATTTCAGCAGCGACAAACATGGAAATGTACATTGAGCCAGACAACACAAAATGCTGCTTAACCAAACCAACAGATGGGGCAATTGTAGCTGCATCCTACAAGGAACTTCAATGATCCTGAAGTTTCCACTGAATGTCGTCCTCCTCAGCTACCTGTCTGCTTAGGCTGGAGCAACAAAGGCCATAGATATCCTCCAGGATTTTGCAGTGCAGCACAAATGCACAGAAAACATGCCTGAGTGAAGAGATGGCTGGGCAGAGTATATATCACACTCACCTTAAGGCAGCTTGCTAAGCAGAAAATAAAGATAACACAGTGTGGAGCTGGAGGAACACAGCAGGACAGGCAGCATCAGAGCAGCAGGAAAATTGGCGTTTCAGGTCGGGGCCCTCTGAGACTATCTCTGAGTCCAGCATCGTCAGTTCTTACTATCTCTGAGTGTCCTCTAATGCTGCATGAGCTGCTGTGTTCCTCCAGCTCCACACTGTGTTATCTCTGGCTCCAGCATCGACAGTTCTTACTATCTCTGAGTGTCCTCTAATGCTGCATGAGCTGCTGTGTTCCTCCAGCTCCACACTGTGTTATCTCTGGTTCCAGCATCGACAGTTCTTACTATCTCTGCTAAATGGAAAGAAATAGTTTTCCAGAGCGAACTCTCTATATTTTTCAATGCTTTTCACAGTACAAGGCCAGGCAATTGTAAAGTGTGAACAAAAACTTGTGTTTTGGTTCTGGAAACTCTTCTTCAGAACAGTTCTCAGAACAGTCACCAGACCCAAAACAGTAACTCTGATTCTTCTTCGCAGATGCTGCCAGATCTACTGAGCTTTTACATCAGCTTCTGTTTTTATAAAGTGTGAAAAATTGGAGAATAAAGACAGTTTTTACATATTTCCTGTGCTGCTGTTTTCTCATTTCCTGTGACATAGAGCATGTGCTTAGTCAAAATTAGGTTACAGAAGGGCTTTCTGAGCTATCACAAAACTCATTAGCTTCTTGTTGGCTGAACAGTGACTTCGCCTTCAGCCCTTTGCATAAAATGAGCCGCACCTACTAAAGGCCATCTAATCAAATCTATATAACTTGTTTAAATGTAACCAATCTATCTGTATTAGATACTTGCTGCGCCTGTGAGCTACATTATTCTGGACATAATCCAACACATAAAATGTTAGAAATTGCCAATATCCTGGACTGCTTCCCTCATGGTCAATTTATGCCATCCTATGTGTGAAAGCCTTCAGTTGAGTGAGTACGTTAGTCCTGCTGTGGTGATAGTATGGAGCATAACTTTCAGCGTTCCTGCCTTGCAAACTTTGTAAGTGCCCTATAGAAATGCATGTCCTTTAGTTTTTTTCAGCATCAAAGGATTACTTGGTAAAGGTAAAAAAGATTAATGTTAAGCTTTACATGCTATTGCCATCAATGCTCCTGTAGCTTAGAACTTGGACTTGTGCCATATGAATGTCTCAGTAGCAAAAGAATGTTTTCAGAAGTCATTGCATTTGATTTGACATTCCTTTCAACTGTAGTCCTTCCTACTCAGATTTTCCCAGGTTGTTAGAACCTCCATCTTCACAATGTTAGCCTTTGCTTTGTTTAGTCTGTGTATGCACCTTTGTTATGCTTGCAGCCATCAATGTTTGCTACTGCTTCTAAACCAAGTGGGAGTTTCTTCTACATCCTCCTCATCTCCATTGTTTTAAATGGAAATGTGGCACACCGGACACTTACGAAAGCTAACTTGACAAATGAATGATGCCGAATGCTGACAAGTTCCCTGGATCTGATGGTCTTTCTCCTAAGGTCTTCAGAAGTAACTGCTAAAGATAGCGGTACATGGATTGTAATCTTCCAAACTTAATTAGAAGCTCAAAAAGATTCCACGGATTGAAAATCACAAATATAACATGTATTTTCAGGAAAGGGAGATAGAAAACGATGAACAAGAGGCCCGTTAGCATCAGATCTGTCATTGAGAAAATGTTTGGATCCATTATTAGGGAAGGACTTTAAAAAAACATACTCATACAATCAAGAAGAGTCCACATGATGCTATGAGATAAAACTCGGGTCTGACAAACGAGCTAAATGTTTTTTTGAGGATGTAACAAACAGGATGGGCAAAGGGAACTTAGTCAATGTAGTGTGCTGGATTCCCAAAAGACATTCAATAAGATGTCTTATAAAATTTAAGTATACAACATAATAGCTCATAGTGTAGGGGTGACAAATTAAGAGAAGACCCAAAAGAACTCTAAGGGAAAAGGATGGGTAAAGCCAATGATCAAAAAGATTTGGCAGATGGAATAGAATGTGGGGAAATGTAAGGTTATTTGCTTTTAGAAGAACGGAAAAACAACTATTATGTAAGTGGAGAGATACTTCAGCATGCTACAAAGTATGTATTTGGAGTTTCATGGTATATGGCTCACGAAGAGTTATCATGCAGTGCAGCAAGTAATTTAAGAATGAAAATGAAACATCAACCACCCCCACCCCGAGTCCCCCCACTTATTGCAAGGGGTATAGTGCACAAAAGCATCCTACTCCTGCTACACTGTATAGATCATGCTAAAGCCACACTTAAAGGTTTAGTGCCCTTTCTAAGCATTTCTGTTGAAAAAATTCTGAGAAAGTTCACAAGGCCCAATCCTGGGGTTAATGAGTTGTGTTTTGAATGATGTTTGAACAGATTCCCCTCATATTTTATATACTTATGCATAAAAAAAAGGTGATCTTCTTGAAATATAAAAGATTTGAGAGGGAAGCCAGGTTTGCTTCATCGGATATAACCCTGGTGTGGAATTCTACAATTACTGTCAGAATAAAGAATCTCCCATTTAAGATGGACTTGAGGAGGAATTGTTCTCACATAATGTCTTTAGACTACTCTTCCCTGCAGTGAGGGGTGGAGGCTTAGTCATTGCATACTATAAGTTTAAATTAAACATCATAGGTGGTGAGGGACTGGGTTGGAGGTGGGGGTGTGGGGTTGCGTAGGAGTGGACAGGCTACAAAGTGGAGTTAAACCCATCATTATGTCAATCATGATCTTATTGAATGTTAAATCAGGCAGAATGGATATGTCCATATTTCTTATTTTCTTCTCATCATAATCCTGTAAGGACCCTACTTCAATACAAGAAATTGGCAGGCCAAATCTTTCAGGTCTTAATTTTTATGGTTTCTCAGCCATTTTCGCCTTATTCATAAAACCCTGGGGATTGATCCATCACCGAAGGTCCTTCAGCAAACTTTAAAGGGCTCTCAGCAAAATACTCAGTGATCTAGTGCCCAGATTCCAAACAGTACATGAATGCAATCTGCCTTTAGGAGCAACATGGTGAATTTAAAACAAAAAGACAAACTGTGTAAACAAAATTGGCAAAAGGCACAAAATAACTGATAAGAGCAAAGCAAGTGAACTAGTTTAAAGGCTGCTATTGTAGGAAAATCATTGGGAAAGACATGTCTCTGTGAAGCCAGGCTTTACAAACACTGTAAATGTTGATAAAGAGGCCCCTGTATTCCATAAAATGGATAAAGAAGATAGAAGGAAATGGCAAACGGTTCTTCTGAATTAAACTCTAAAGAAGGACACACACACATGCATGTGCACGCACACACACACACACACACACACACACACACACACACACACACACACACACACACACACACACACACACACACACACACACACACACGAACTTAAAACAAATCATGGATGGTCTGGCACAGTATCGAAGGTGATTTACGAAGATTTACATGGAGGAAGGCCAAACAAAAAATAAAAAAAGAGGGAATTCCAAGAGAAATGGAAGCTGATCACTCTTCTGCATTTTTTTGCAAGATCCTTGAGTTTAAAGCTCACAACTATTGTTTACCGCTGTTTTTCTGCTCTCATAAGTTATTTGTATACTGTGCTCAATAATGTTAAATAAATTGGTTTAATTTCAATTGACATAGAGTGCACTGGTACTTTCTTTGGTGAGCTATTGTTCAGATTTGTGAATTACTGGAACATCAGCATATCTACACCCCTCCAGTGCAAGTGTAACCTTTTCCTATTGTCTTTTAATGAGCATTTTGTTTTTATTCATTCATGGAATTTAGAATTCACTGGCTGAGTCAGCATTTGTTGCTCATTGCTGGAGAGGATGATGACGAACTGAATTCTGGAACCATTACAGTCCACTGTTACGAAGGGAGCTTTGAGTCGGTGACAATGGACTGAACACTTCAGTTTCAAGTCAGGACGGTCATGATTGAAAGCGCACAAAAAGCAGAAATCATTTGATCATTATCAAAGCTGATGGAGTCTTAACTAAGAAAAATGGTAGCTTCGCTGGAACCATCTGAAAGTGAACTTTGTCACTTTACACAATTTATGAACTGCTCTATCACTTGTAGAACACCACTGTTAGAGAAGTATATTTGCTGTGCACTTCGCTAATCTTCTAAAAATCATATAGTAAATTTAATTTTTTATGACAACCGCATTTTGTGTCAATAGGAGGAATATGCAAAACTTTGTAAGCAATTTGAAGAAAGTGATGATGCAGACTTCAGCAAACAGATATAAAAAGCAGAAAATGTCTTTAAAAGTGAGTAAATCAGCTAAGGTGCAGCGAAATACGTCAAGATTCGCATGAAATAAAGAACAGTTAGTGCTGGAAAACTCAAAGGGCTGAGAGTTTTTTATGTTGAAGATGATTCTTTTTCAGAAGATTCTTCAAGCTCCAAATCCAAAAGTTAGATTTGAAAAGTTAACACTATTTCTCGCTTTGCAGATGTGGACAAACCTGTACAGTTTTGCAGGCATTTTTTTTATTTTAGATTTCCAAAACCTGCAATATTTTGCTTATATTTCAAGAGTCAGCCAGTTACAGCACCAACCAGAAATCTTTACACTCCTCAGATGTCTCCAGCACATCTCTACTCATCAGTCTCTCCAAACTGCATTGTTACCCACCTGATAAATGTCATAAAGTTAGACAAGCACAAAAAAATTGAAGTTGAGGTGGATGAAAATATTATCAATGCAAACAATTTATTCCTGGCTCCAAAGATGAAATGGAAATGGTCAACAAGACATTGAAACAGCTGAACACAATTAACTTGATTAAATTGCTTTCATATTCTAAAAGAACTAGGAAAGTTACTGAATGTTGGTGAACCATCTTTCTATCTACTGTCACCCAAATGACTAACTTGCCTAAATCTTTAGTTCAGAAAAAGCATAATAACCTATACACCCAACTTTTAGTAAGTTACAGCCCCATTTCTTTGCTAATGTCAATCCATTTGAAACATTCAAAGAATCTCCCCCACAATTGATGGGTATCTTGCATCTGAATCCAGTGCAATATCTGAGTCTAAATGTTGATACACTCACTTCCTCCAAGCTACCCTGACTTGGAAATCTATCACTATTTCTTTATTGCCCCTAGGCCAAAATCCTGAAACTCCCTTCCTAAAGGCAGGATACATCCACACCAGATGAATGACAAGAGATTTAAGAAGACAGTCCACCACCTACTTGACCAAATAGTGATGGTCAATAAATGCTGGTCCAGCCGGCGACTTTCACGTCCCAATTTTCAAAATCATATCTTACATTGACAATGGCTTCCAGACATATGACACAATCTGGCATACAGCCCAACAATGTAAGTTTGCACAGGGCTTATGCAAAAGGTTGTCAATGCTGTTGAAATTTTGTTGGGAAATTGACGCTTCCAGTATCAGTTGGACGAAGATCTTATTGCGGAAAATTCCCAAAGCCCAGGTCTATTTTTGGATTCAGTTCGAGTACCAACACTTTTAAGATCAGGCACTTTATTTACAGAGTTAACATCTGTCCAAAGGTACAGGATTTTCATTTCAATCACCTAGAAATCTGAGTACTATGTGAGAGAGATATCTTGCTACAACAAAAGATGAGGCCTAAAAAAAATAAACTTTTCAGTTTCTATCGAAGGCACATAAATCATTCAATACATCGAGTTTTGAAAAGATTTGTATCATTCAATATATTCCTGAGTAGATACAAGTTGGGCCACTAATCAAAGTCTCTGTGTCTATGCAGTGGCTGTAAGTTACTTTAAAGGAATGGTCAGATCTTGTAAAGATCCTAATTAAAATTTTTAAAAATGAACAACTTGAATCACAAGGTAATTGTTCAACCTGGGTTCCAGCATGTGACACTACGAAACCCTTAACTTGCCCTGTGTTATTTTGTGGTAGAGTATTCCATCTTGTTCTGTTTTAACTCTTTACCTGTCGGACCACGAGATATTCAGCTGAAATGGAACTCATCATCGAATAACAGGTAATCTGGGACCAAATATTCAGGCTTAGCTGCTAGTCCTGTCCAGTCTTGTGGACACCTTCTGACATGATTTGATAGGCTGTCTTGCAGAATCTGCTCCGAAATGTGCAAGTCATGACTCATCTACTCCTGTTTAAAGATGTAGCTAGCTCACTGAGCTATTATCTTTGCTCGAAGCTTCCAATTGAATAATTTTCTGAAGAACTTAGATGCCATTCCAAGCAGCATAATATACAGCAGGAGCAACCTCCAGGCAATATCAATAGTTCTTTCACGACAGGTTGAACATATCAGTAAAGTTATTCATTTTCATTTACAGAATGGACAGATGTTGATGATGATTGTGATGAGGCATTCATTGTTTACTGCTGCCAATAAATGCAGGCATCAACAAGGGTTGTCTGGTTCACGAATGGGACTTGTAAAAGACCCTTGGCTCAGTTATTTCATGGTGAGTCATATGTCTTCCTCTACGTTTCAGCCAAACCAAGCCATTGAGTCTATTGGCTATCTCCTTTTTCAGGGGGACAGGCTGCCTTTAAGAAGTTCAGGTTCACAGTGAACACTACTAGACAACTGACTAAGGGTGCAGCTAGGAAAGTGGCACATTTTACATAAGGCTTCATATTGAAATAAACGGATAGTGGAAAGTTTTCATAATGACTATCTTGATTGGATGTATAACAGTGTTATCCTGTAGTACAATGACCACATCAGGCCTAATCAATTTATTTAACCCCTAGTCGTTGCTGGAATATTGTTTTTTCATATATAAGATACAAGTCATCCACAATGGGACTAAACCTTGTTTAGACCATTTGTGTATTCAGTTCTAGACATCATATCTTACCAAAGGTATGTTGGCTTTAGAGAGAGTGGCATGAAAATAAGTTTGAATGATTGTGTGTGCCCAACTTTGAGGAATGTGCTGCCTCTCTCTGGTTGCACTACTCCACAGGTCATGACAAAGATCCAAAGGGTTTTCCTTAGCAAACATAAAATTGTTAATTTATTAAAACACAAAATCTTACAGTGAAGATGCAGAATTGATCAATGAACACATTTTGTAATATGAAAATATAATTGTTTACTTCTCCAAGTAACCCAAATGCACATATATACTTGTTCTTGACAGTGAAAGGAGTAAGATGAAGAATGTTGTGAAGGCTTTTGATCTGGTGGCCTTAAATCATGGCCATGTTACTAATCCCACATAATTGTTTCTGGAGTCCTGGCAAATGCAAATAGCTCATGAAATACATTAATGAGCAGACCTTTCAGTCACTAACTTCTGGAAGAACAATCAGGTTTCACACTGAATTCGCCAAAAAAAGGTAGTTCAGAAACATGAGGCGCAAGTTGGTTAGCTTGGTCTCAGCAAACCTTCCCCTAACTAATTCTAAAACAGACACTTTCAAGCCACCAAGCAGTGTTCAAACAGGCAGCCATGAAACCCATTCATAAAACATTTGGACATGTTTCTAACATGAGTTTAAGCAATCAAGCCCAATAATTATGATGTTTCATAAAATTTTCAAGAAGCCTTGTGAAAAAGAAATCCAAGGTCATTTAATTGGTCATTTAAAAAAAATTCAGGCTTCTCCACTAAGTATTTAACATGAAGCTACTTCATATCGTGATACCCAGACTCCAGTGGTTAAACTAGGCAGGTAATTATCTAGGGGACAACCTATCCTGCATATCTAACCATTACTAAACTTTCTGAATTGCTACAATGACCCAGAATAGAGCCCCCTGTTTATTTTTATGTTTTTCAAAAAATGCTGGATGTTGTCATAATAATGTTGTATTTGGGCAACTTTGCCTCAACATTTCGATTTGAAACTTAGATGCTCAGGACTTACCAATGGAATTTTTTCAAAGAGATTCCTCAATTTTAGCATTTGCAGTTTTCCAACAACAAAAACAGCCTTTTAATGGCCTCTCTGGGTGATAGGAAATTCACAGCAAAGAGCTCTGTAGGGATCATAACAAAGCCAGCCAGGTGGACCTAATGGAATATGAGTTCCCTGACTGAGGCAGTTAATCTGGTCTAATCAGGGAACCCAGACTCATAGATATAAACAGAAGGGTCAGAGGTTCTGTTCACTCTGAGGAAGCCAAACTAGTGTCAAGTACTATGTACATGTAAATAGAGCATGACTTGGTGAAAGGACACCAGCCTATATGCAATTATTTCAAGTTCCGAATAGATGAAGATCCTCCTCTGCTGTAATTGAGCAAACCTAATTGCCTGAATGAATTGCAGAGAAATGAGTGCAACTCTACTACATTTCTTCCTCTATGTGCTCTGGCTAGATACTTACGTCTGCCCATGGGAAGGCTAAAACAATTTTGTCCCTAAACATGTCTATTTAAATGTGGACTGCTCTTGGCAGATTAATATTTACTACAAGCATAATGAGTTTCTCTACCATGACCTGTGTTTAAAAAAGAACAACCCATTAGACTTCACTTTAATTCACTTGAGCAGCTGATTAACATCACTGGAGCATTTGATTGGAAAATGTACCGATTCTAATAGTTTGGGAGAGCTAATTTAACATCAATTAACAACAGTGCTGCTTCAAAGCTTCAAGTTGCTGTTATTGCATATTCACTGGGGTTCTAGTGTCGCTAATGTATAGGTTTTTGACAACAAGCAGAAACTTTTGGGCAAATGTACGGAATTCAGTCAGTTTTCTTTCAAGTTGCCTGAGGTAGATGCATTCTTAGGAGATGAAGCACAATTTCGAAGCAGGTTCTACATTTTAACTTTTTCTTCTTACACATCATGACTTCCTCCAGCTTATCACGAAGTCATTAGATGAAGCAAGGTATCTCCAAACAGCAAAATGCCAATGGTCAATGAATCAGATAGTTGGCGGCTGTGATTTTCCATCCATTACTTTAATTGCATCAATTAAAACTTGTTTCTAGGTGAAAAAAACTCAGAGGAATGTCCAATTTTATCATCACAAGAAGTTTAATTGCTGAGCCATTGCAAATCACTGATTAGGCCGTAAGTTCAATTCTGAGCAGAGTAAGTTAAAAAGGATGTCAAGGCCTTGGGGAGGCAGCAAAAGATAATTACTAGAATAGCAACAAGGATAAGGATATTAGTTACGCGCAGAGATTAGAGATGTTGAAAATATTCTTGTTATAGCAAGAGAAAGTGAAAAGGGGTTTAGGAAAAGATTCCAAAATTCTGAGGAATTTTGATAGGGTAAATAAATAAGGGGAAACTGTTTCCACTGGCTGGATGGTTGAAGACCAAATACTAAGATCAAAGGTAATTAATAAAAGTACAAGAGGAAAGGTGAGGAAATGTTTTTGTGCAGTGAGTTATGAAGAATCGGAGTACGCTGCCTGAAAGTGTGGTAGACTCAGACTCAATAAGCTTCAAACAGAAATTAGATACCTCTTTGAAAAGACAAAATCTGCAAAGCTTTGGGGAGAGAGGTTCAGTTTAATCAGATACTCTTTCAAAGATTTGCACAATGGACTCAATGCCCTAATTCTACGATGTAAGCTTCCATCATTACCAATCCATTAATCCATTTTAAGTTGTAAATTTTCTTTTTAATTCCACATGAAATGAAAGCCACTGAACCAGCCCTTTGCTATTCACTTCACTTTTACAAAGAGACCTCCATTTTCAAAAAATTGACCAGATTTCCTCGACGGAATGAGTAGTAATATGCTACAGCTTGTGGTGTTCAACTAAAACCTGGGCAGAGATGTCAGACTGAGTGGATAAATTCTCGATAGCAGCCCTCCAAAATCTGTAATAACTGGCTAAAATTATTTGTGTGTTGGCTCATTGAGCATATCTATTTATTTCATTTCTCTAAGTAATTTTTTTTAAACCATGAAATGAAAGTAAATCTCAATACAAGTTATGGGCTGAAGCCTACATTTTTTGAACAAGTCCAAGTTATGTTAAGAGTTTTGGAGTTTTTTTCCTACCAGAAGGCTGAGCGGGATCTCTGATTTCTTACAAAGTTTCACACATTCGATACCTACCTTTCCCCTATGGCAATTCAGTCTGGTCCTGTGTTACCAGACTTTGTTCTCAAAACAACACACAACACAGCAGGCACCACTGTGCCCGTGCCTCTGTGTACCTGAGCAAGCATTGACTATCCAGCATTGTCCTCTTGCCAGTCTTCTCATGGAAAACCGATCTCCAAAGCCATGATGCTAATGCTGACACTCTCTCGTACCCACAACCCCATTCTCTCCTCCTAGTCATAGCTTAACCATTGCCTTACAGAGTTTCCCTGTCTGTAGCTACATCCCACCTCAACACCTTCTAAGTCAGTGCTGTCAACGTCAAAAGTAGATGCTCAGTCTGTCTTTGTCCAGTTGGAGGACATCTCATTGCTGGCAAGCAACTGGACAAATACAAACAAGAACTTGCATCTGGGGAAGGTGACAGCTTTGTTTCTGAACCCAATGGCCTGGGCTGCAACACTAATTTCATCATGGGTTGAAACAAAATGAACCGCTGTGATGTATATTCCGTGTTGCAGTTCCTGAGCTTACCGTCAACCCTACTCCTTTTTAGAAAGGCAGCCACAGTGACCAAAATCATGCCAGCAGCAGTGTACTTCATGGTAAGGACCTAAATTAGGCATGGCAGGAGTAAAAAAGTTTCTTAGACCTCAGAACAGTCCTTGGTAGCACACCCTGCCAATAACAGCGAGGACACCTCAGCACACAGTGAGACATAAAAACCAAAAGTACTGCGGATGTCGTAAATCAGGAACCAAAACAGAAACTGCTGGAAAAGCTCAGCAGATCTGGCTGCATCTGTGAAGAAAAAAAAATCAGAGTTAATATTTTTGGTCCTTTCTAAGGAAGGGTCACCTTCCTCCAAAATGTTAACTCTGATTTCTTTTTTCTTCACAGATGCTGCTGAGCTTTTCCAACAACTTGCATTTTTGTCCACAGTGAGACATGCTGCACGCTGATACAGAGGGATATGACTCCAACATCCATCCACATTGTGCCTTTCCGAAACTCAGTGAAGGTGTCACACCAGGTGAATGACCACCCAATCTTATTGAGAAGGTGCTGCCTGCAACGCTTTGACACATCATATATCCCAGATCCAAATAAAATTCTCAACTTCTCGGTTCAGACCGTCATAACATTTACATGAAAATTGAAGAAGCAATGTTGTGTGGCTCCAACAGGATCCTTGGAAGTTGACGAAATAAGGGTTTCTCTTCAGACACCATTTGTTGCTAACATTTCCTGGCGTCCAGAAAACATGGACTTCACACCTTCACCCTGGGCATTGTACCAGCCATTTTCTACATCCTTTTGCATCTCTAGAATGGCAAACGGTGGCAAGGAATGCTGGTCACTGTTGACAGTATCAGCACTGACACCTCTAGTTACTGGTTATCTCTCCTTGCATCGCCCTGTACCCCTCACAACTCTCCATCTCCCCTATTACCCCACACTCCTCCGGCACTCTCATGCCAATCCATTCCCCACAATGTGGAGTGCCACTACATTGAACTTCATCCACAAATGTCCTTGCTACCCCATCAGCCCTGGTATTACACCTGCTCATCTGGTTCCTCTCTGTGAGTCCTCTGTGGATACCAAGGTGGGGGCCATTGTTAATGGCCTTTCCTGCTGATGGCATGCCCTCCAATGCTGTTCCTCATCCTCCTTGAGTTTTCACCCATGTCACCACTCTTTTCCTCACCTTTACAAATGCCTCCTGCTTCACCACCCCCACAGCCTTGACTCCTCCTGGGAAGTGATCTTTCTGCTTGCCCTTATTGGATCAGCTCTGGACCATCCTGAAAGATTTACAGACAAAACTGATTGGGTCCCAGATCTTTGACTAATGTTGACAAGCAGGCCCCAGGCCTGGCCGACCAAACCCCTGACTGTTAATACGGAAATCCCTTCCACTCCTCAGCTGTTGGTGGTCCTTACACAACTGATGACTGAATAATCCTAGACTGTACTAAACAGTTCCCTTTCCTATGAAAATCCCAACTAAATTTATGTCTGTGGCAAAAACGACTGGACTGTGCAGAGCCGTCACTGATGCTGTTGGGACCTCCTGACTAATAATGCCCCATTCTCCATCCTGACTAGATTAAGAACTAACCACCACCAGCTTCTGACATGGCCACTCAGTCCAAATAAACTTGCAGTCTATTTACCGCGAAAGCACCTGGCACAGATTGTAGGTGTTTAATTGACATCTTCGTGCACAGTTCTTGCCCCAGAGAGATCCCGATTGACAAGTATGTTTAGCAGCCTACCTGTGTGTCTGCACAAGAGAGTACCTCAAAGCAGCTGTAGTTACAGCCTTTAACCAACACAAATGAAATGGCAAGGAAACATGAGGCATAGACGCTGCATACATATAGGTGGGTGCAAAGTGAGCAAGTGTTAGGAGAGCAAGAAATGCAGTCTAGTACAACTCTTAAGCTCAGTGCCTGTCTGAGCATGTGAAGTGTTGCTGCTGTAGCCTGTCAGTGGCAGTTGTTTTTTCGCTCCCTGCAGTGCAGGTCTGTGCTATGTGTGCATCAGAGAGGTGCCATTATTGGTTGTGATGGGTCAGCGATGGTGTAGACACAGGGTGCATAAGACTGGCTCTGTGGGTTGTGCCTTGAAATGCGGCTTTGTCACTCATAAACATGTACGGCGCTTGGAGCAAGTGCTGAGGCAGATCCACCAGGTCCCTGAGACAGCAAGGTGTAGAGCTGGGTGAACACAGCAGGCCAAGCAGCATCAGAGGAGCAGGAAGGCTGACGCTTCAGGCCTAGACCCTTTTTCATCTGTGTTCATCCAGCTCTACACCTCGTTATCTCAGATTCTTCAGCATCTGCAGTTCCTACTATCTCCCACCAGGTTCCTGCTTTGGTTTGCATGTTGAGTTTTGACAACATCTAGCTCATTTGCTGATTATGGTAAGGTAGAAAGCTGGGCCATCAGCGAGGCCATTCACAACCAATAGTCCCCTTAACTGGTAACTCAGCACTGCCTAGGCTATTGTGAAAAACATAAAACATATCACAAACAGGCTCCTGTGGCCTCAGTTCAAATCCGACTTGCTCAAGTTGTGTGTAATGACATCTCTGAACTGACTGATGTCAAAAGGTATTCATGACATCTAAATCAGTCTCAATGCACTTTTTGCCCATTGTTGCCATAGCTCAAACACTCAGACCCCTATAATGATTCCACCCACTATCCAGAATAGGTGCTAGATCATTTTGAATACAGTGCCTGAGGCAATTAATAAGCACTGTGATAGAGGACAATATATTTTCTGTCCACAAACAATCTGCCTAAACTTTATTTTCTGTCTTCAATCAAACATATATTCAATGCAGTATTCCTATATTACTCAAGTGAAATAAAATCAATTAAATTACTTGGCGCACAATGTAATTTCACAGATAAAGCAAGTACTACTTTCATGTGACAACAGCCTCTAGAAAAGATACCTTGTTAAATGTCATCTCATAACTGCACAATGAAAGCCCAAAGGTGATCCTAAGATGGAACAAAATGTCACCTTGGGAACAAAATACATGGGAATAATTTGTGATTTAATATGTCTTTATATGGTGCATTTGCTGCATCTGTAAAGAAGAGACTGTCGAGAATTTTTGAAAGATAATAGCTTTCAATTCATTCATGTATCACTTGATAAATTCCCTCTCTTGTCAAAGCTCATTAATTCAGATCCGTTAATGCAAAATATTGTGGAATAAAATGAAATATTTATGTATGTAAATAAAAAAGTGACTACTTTTACACATCAAAATACAAACATCTCTTCACTCTGCTTGTGGCTCTCACCTCATGAAAGACTGGGCTCAATGTTTGGATCCTAGCATTTTTGAACTGGTATGTTACTTGTGTTACTTATGTAATCATTTTGAATGGTTTGAATGGCAGAAAATATAACCCTGTCCACAACAAAGATGGGATAGAGAAAGTGGGTAATGCTAAGGCCATCAGTGTAGTATCAGTGGTAAAAAAAAATGCTAAACGCTATCATTAGGCTGTGATAATGGGGTATTTACAAAATTATAATGTGGTGTGACAGAGCTAACACAGAAATTACGGTTGGCAAATCCTCTAGGAGTTTTTGGAGACTCTAACTATATATGCAGGAACAAAGATGGCTGAATTTCCAATAGAAATTAATAAGATGTCAAAAAAAGAAAACACATTACACTAAATTAGGTCTCATGTGATGGGTGCAATATATTTCCATATATTAAACATTGGCTAATGCACAGAAAACAGAGTCTGAGAATGAAGGATAAGTCTCACATTGGCAGGCTGTAACTAGTGGGATACTGTAAGAATTGATGTCAATGTCAATAATTTTGATGAAAGAATTGAATGTAATCTATCCAAATTCTTTTGCTGATACTGATTTATTACTGATGCTAAACTGTAAAAAAGATGTACAGAAACAGAGAAAAAAAAAGACAGTTTGAGTGATTGGGAAATAGATTAGCAGAAATAATATAGCGTGACACGTAAAGTTATCTACTTTGGTTGGTTGGAAAAATAACAATGAGGAATATTTGAGGTAACAAGGTGTAGAGCTGGATGAACACAGCAGGCCAAGCAGCATCACAGGAGCAGGAAAGCTGACGTTTTGGGCCTAGGCACTTCTTCAGAAATGGGAACCCTGTAGTCCAATGGTATCAATGTGGACTTCACAAGCTTCAAATCTCCCCTCCCCTGACCGGATCCCAAAACCAGCCCAGCTTTGTCCCTGCCTCCCTAACTTGTCCTTCCTCCCACTTATCCCCTCCTCCCACCCAAGACCTACGCCCTTCTCCTACATACTAACCTCATCCCGCCTCCTTGACCTGTCTGTCCTCCCTGGACTGACCTATCCCCTCCCTACCTCCCCACCTACATTCACCTTTACTGGCTCCATCCCTGCCTCTTTGACAAATCTGTCTCCTCTCTACCTATCTTCTCCTCTGTTGATCTTTTAACATCTTCCCCTCTCTACCTATTTATTTCAGATCCCCCTTCCCCTCCCCCATTTCTGAAGAAGGGTATAGGCCCGAAACGTCAGCTTTCCTGCTCCTCTGATGCTGCCTGACCTGCTGTGTTCATCCAGCTCCATACCTTGTTATCACAAATATTCCTCATTGTTGTTTTTCCAACCAACCAAAGTCGATAACTTTACCTGTCACACTACATTATTTCTGCTAAGCTATTTCTCAATCACTCGAACTGTCTGCTTTTTTTTCTCTGTTTCTGTGCATCTTCCTTATAGTATAGTATCAGTAATAAATTAGTATGACCAAAAAATTTGGATAGATTACATTCAATTCTTTCATCAAAATTATTGACATTGACATCAATTCTTGCAGTATCCCACTAGTAACAGCCTACCAATGTGGGAATTATCCTTCATTCCTGCACTCTGTTTTCTGTGCATTAACCAATCTTTAATCTATGGATATTTGGTTATTCAGTGGCCAGCCTGCCTTGAACCAGTAACGGAATCAGGGGTTATGGGGAAAGTGGAGTTGAGGATTAACAGATCAGCTAGGATTTCATTGAATGGCTGAGCAAATTTGATGGGATGGATGGCCTACTTCTGCTCCTGTGTCTTATGGTCTCATAAAAACATTGGTAGCCTTGGTGGTTTGGTATTGAAAAAGGAGAAAAGTGGTGTGGTGACGCATTCTGCTTCAAGCGCGAAAGCTATTCGCCCTGTAAACTCATGTAAACTGCTCATTTTGAAGTTGCTCCATTGTACTGGTGTAAATCGTGCATGAGGATAAATGGAACTGGTATTTTCCTCTGTTTATGAAAGACCTGGCATTTGAAAGTTTCAGCTTCAATGGAGCTCAGTTGGAAGCCATATAGTTTCTGGAAAATGTGCTAAACTTTAACTCTTTTAAGCGTCCAAGGTGTAATTGCAGTTTCCTACATTTTTTATTTCCCAAGTACTGAAAAATTCCAAACCCAGATCCCAGAGTACTGAAGGAAGTGGCCCTAGAAATAGTGGATGCAAACATTTTCCAGCATTCTATAGGCTCTGGAACAGTTCCAATAGGATGAAGAGTAGTGAATGTCGCCCTATTTTTTTAAAAAGGGAGGGAGAGTTACAACCGGGAATTATAGGCCGGCTACCCTGACATCGTTGGTAGGAAAAATGCCAGAGTCAATTATTAAGGACGTAATAGCTGCCCATTTGTTAAGCAGTGACAAAATTGGTCCAAGTCAGCATGGATTCACTAAAGAGAAATCATGCTTGACAAATCTTATGGAATTTTTGGAGAATGTGATCAGTAGAGTGGACAAGAGTGAATCAGTGGATGTCGTGCATTTGGGCTTTCAAAAGCTTTTGACAAGGCTCCACACGAGAATTTAGTAAGCAAAATTAAAGCCCATGGTATCGGAGATAATGTATTGATTTGGATAGGGAACTGTTTGGCAGAAGGGAAGCAGAGAGTTGGAATTGACAGGTCCTTTTCAGAAAGGCAGACAGTGAAAAGTGGGGTATAGCAGGGTTCAGTGCTGGGACTCTAACTGCTCTCAATATGCATTAATGATTCAGACAAAGGAATTGAATGTAATATCTCGAAATTTGCAAACGATACGAAGCTGGATGACAGTGTATGCTGTGAGGAGGATGCCAAGAGGCTGACTTAGACAGACTGGCTGTGTGGGCAGCTACTTGGTAAGTGCAGTATAATGTGATAAATATGAGCTTGTCCACTTTGGTGTCAGACACAGGGGGGCAGATTATTATCAGAGTGGTGGCAGTTTAGGAAAAGGTGAGGTGCGGCGAGACCTGGATGTCACGGTGGAACAGTTGCTGAATGTTGGCGTACAGGTGCAGCAGGCAGTGATGAAAGCTAATGGCATGCTGGCCTTCATAGTGAACGATTTGAGTATCGGAGTAGGAATGTCTTGCTACAGTTATACTGGTCCTTGGTGAGGCCATACCTAGAGTATTGTGCGCAGTTTTGGTCTCCTAGTCTGAGGAAGAGCATTTTTGCTATTGAGGGAGTCCAGCGAAGGTTCACCAGGCTGATTCCCGGGATGGCTGGACTGACATATGAGGAAAGACTGGACCAACTGGACTTGTATTCACTGGAATTTCGAAGAATGAGAGACAATCTCATAGAAACATGTAAAGTCCTGATGGGACTAGACAGACTAGGTGTGGAAAGAATGTTCCTGATGTTGGAGAAGTCCAGAACTAGATGTCACTGCATAAGAATAAGGGGTAGGCCATTCAGGAAGAACTTCTTCACACAGAGAACTGTGAACCTGTGGAATTCTCGCCCACAGCAAGCTGTTGGGACCAGTTTGTTCGATATTTTCTAGAGGGAGCTGGACTTGGCCCTTGCAGCTAAAAGGATCAAGGGGTATGGTGAGAGGGCGGAAATGGGACACTGAGCCTGCATGATCAGCCATTATCATATTGAATGGTGGTGCAACCAGTGGAGAGGGCGGAAATGGGACACTGAGCCTGCATGATCAGCCATTATCATATTGAATGGTGGTGCAACCAGTGGAGAGGGCGGAAATGGGACACTGAGCATGCATGATCAGCCATTATCATATTGAATGGTGGTGCAACCAGTGGAGAGGGCGGAAATGGGACACTGAGCCTGCATGATCAGCCATTATCATATTGAATGATGTGCAGCCAGGGGTGGTGTTTCAGAACCTAGTTTTCAATTCTTCTATGTTTCAAAAGTTAGCGCAAAAATAGATATCCAAAATTTCCAGTTTGAAGTGAAAATCATCATAGGTCTGTCCTCTTTCATCAGACGAGGGATGATGGTGATGATGATAAACTTAGGGTTATGAAACCTCAGTCAAGGTTGAGAAAGCAGGGCCTTCAGGATAACCTCAGCCACTCTGTGAATTAAACCTTCACCATTGACATTACCCTGTGTTGTAAGCTAGCTGTCCAGCCAACAGAGCTAACCAACAAAAAGAGAAAGTGCTGGAAAAGCTGAATGAGCTTGACAGCACCTGTGAAGAGAAATCAGAGTTAATGTTTCAGGTCCAGTGGCCCTGCCTCACAACATCTCACTAAGTCTCAGCGGTAATAAAATTTTTAATTGAAAAAGTTCTGTCATCTTCCACGTAGATCGTTTCGCAAAGCAGTTCTGTAATTTGCTGGCTTGCTAATTAAGATAAATTGCAACAGGATTATCAGCAATGCATAAATGTAAGAATTAACATTCACTTTAATATACTGCTTATAATTTCCAACAAGCACCTAGACGTTTCCCTGATGTCCTGAATGTCAATTTGTTTTCGATCCCTATTACTAAAACCAGGTCATTATTGTACTCCTGTTTATAGGATCATGCAATGCACAACTTTGTTGTTGTGTTTGCTACATCACAAAAATGTAATGGAATCATAGAATCACACAGCACAGAAACAGACTTTTCAGCCCAATTTGTCCATGCTGACCAGATTTCCCAAAGTGAACTAACCCCATTTGCCCGTGTTTGGCCCATATCCCTTTCTTATGCATGCACTTGCCCAAATATCCTTATAAATGTTGTGATTGTAACCACCTCTACCAAGTCCCCTGGCAGCTATTTCCACATATGCACACTCACAGTATGAAAAAGTTGCTCCTCAGGTTCCTTTAAAATCTTTCCCCACTCACCTTAAACATATGCCCTCTATTTCTGGACTCGCCAATCCTAGTGAAAAGATCTTGGCTATTCATGTTATCCATGCCCCTCATGATTTTATAAACCTTTATTGGGTCACCCCTCAGCCTCCTACATGCCAGCACAAAATATCCCAGCCTATCCAGCCTCTCCTTATAACTCAACTCTCCAGGAACATCCTTGTAAACGTGTAAAGTGACTGTACTTCAAGTAGTCCTTTGGACCTCATGAGGTCATTCAAGGTGAGAAAGTGGCAACTGCTTTCTTTCCTTAGTGTATGTCTGACAAAGAAAATCTACGGGCAATTTTGACTAAGAAAAAATTAGACAGACACGTCTGTTATCCCTCATTGAAATTTAATTAGGGTAAATTGAAAGGAGCTTCCTGCTTCATTCTATTTGTTTGTTATAGACTTTACAGAACCAGCAGGCTGTGGGCTGAAGATTACAGCTTGATTAAATTCAGTGAAGCATATTGAAAGCATGAACATTTAAATGGTAAAACCTAAACTTCTAATCTTATATTTTATCATCCAAATAATTCGCTGTAGGGGCAGCATTCAGTGAGCTAGCAGTACACAACCTGTTATCAGAAGCTGTTTCCATTTGCTCATTCTGAGAAAAGATTGCAATACAATTGCAATACATATCAAAAAGTGAAAATGCACAAGCGAGGAGCCTCCTTCATTCTCACACCAATAGTCAATGTTGAAATGATTTCTGAATTTAACTTATAACAAAAAATGCTTCTTCTAATTTGCAAATAACTTGATATAAACTGTCATCTCAGCCAAGTAAACAAGCTATTACAGGTTCACCAGTACAATTGCCTTATAGTCTAAGGTGGTTTGGCATATACAATGGTTTAATTGTAGGAAAATTGTGAACATCATTGATGCTGATGGGGAAGGACCACAATAATTATTTCCTGTTTCATACATAGGTATGAGCAGAACATTAGTAAAGTCCCAGAAAAAAAAATATAATTAGTGATGTGAATGGTTTTCTCTATCAGTTCCTCCAACTTTTGAGCCATCTGAGTGTCTATGTCATTTGATGCACCATTGGAATGATTTGGTTCCCAAGAAAATGAGTCAGTAAATTATAGAAAAGGAAGATGTATACTTTTATGGCATTTTTGATGAACATTGAGAAGCGCTTCAGAGCCAATGAAGCATTTTTGAAGCCCCAGTCACTGTTTTAATTTAGGAAATCCTTTCATTGTCAGGGGATCAAAATCCTATAACCCTCTGTCCCACAACGCTGTCATGATACTTGCATCAGATTCACTATAGCAGTTTAAGAAGAGGTCAATAAATGCTGTTCTTGCCAGCAATGTCGAAAATCCCATGAAAGAAAATTAAAATTTGGAATAATGGATTCCTACATAATGAATAGGAAGTTGATGAGAATCTTAGAGGAGTGAAGATTCAGATCAAAATAAACTCGCACACGAAGCACGTAAAGCCAAGTCATGAGTGACTCGTTAAGAGGATTTACCGGTCATGAAGTTTGTACCTTGATGGCAGAATGACAATGAGGTGAAAGACTATTCCTCTCCCCCAAGAAGCTATTGTAGAATAGTATTAGAAGGAGTGCCTAGCAGGAAAGAAGAGAAGATATTGGAGCAACAACGGCAGGAGTTTCTGAGGGTAATTCAGAAATTCATCCAAAAGGCAGAAGAAATATTCCAATGGGAGAGTGGGTCGACCATGGTGAACAAGGGAAGTCAAGGGAGCATAAAACCATACGATGCGATAAAAATTAGTGGACAATGAGAGGATTGGTATGCCTTTAAAAGCCAGCAGAGAGCAACTATAAGAAAAACTGAGAGGAAGGTGAAATGTGAGGGTAAGCTAGCTAGTAATTAAAAGGAAGAGTGCAAGAGAGAGGAAAAAGACAGCTGGAAAATGAGCTTGGAGATATAGTAATGGGGTACAAAGAATTGCCGACGGAACTGAATAGGTACATTGCAGTGATCATCACAGTGGAAGATACAAGTAGAATATCAGAACTCCAAGAAAGTCAGGTGCAGAGCAGGGTGCAGTGGCCATCGTGAAGGAGAAGGTGCTGGGAAAGCTGAAAGAACAGAAAGCAAATAAACGACCTGGACCAGATTGTCTACAGCCTCAGAAGGAGAGAGCTGAGGATGTTATAGAAGTATTGGCAGTGATCTTTCAGGAATCACTGGTGTCAATGAGGGTTGCAGAGAACTAGGAAATAGCTAGTGTAACACCCTATTTAAGGAGGGAGGGATGCAGAAGAGGGGAGATTGTACTTAGTTAGCTTGACCTCGGTTTTTGGTAAGATTTTAAAGTCCTTTATTAAGGATGAGATGGCAGAGAGCATGCAAGTGCATGGTAAAATAGGGCTGACTCAGCATGGCTTTGTCAAGGTGAGGTCATGCCTGACAAATCTGTTAGAATTCTTTGAGAGGTAACAAGTACATTCAGCAAAGGAGAGCCTGTGGACACGATGTATTTGGATTTCCAGAACACCTTTGACAAGTTGTCAAACAGGAAAATACGAAATAATGTTAGAGCCCATGGTGTTAGGGACAAGATACGAGCATGGATAGAAGATTGGTTGACCAGCAGAAGACAGTGAGCTGGGATAAAGCGTTTTTTGTTTCAGGATGGCATTTAGTGACTAATAAAGTTCCACAGGGGCCAGTGTTGAAGCCATAACTATTCATGTTATATATCAACAATCTGGGTGAAGGAAACGAGGCCACTATTGGAAAGTTTTCAGGTGATGCAAAAAATAGATGGAGGGCCATGTAGTGAAGAAGAAGCACAGAGGCAGCAGAAGGATTTGGGCAGGTTAGTAAAGAAGTAAAGTAAGGAAGTGAAGGACAGTAAAGAAGTGGCAGACAGAATATAATATGGGAAAGTGTGGGGTTATGCGTTATGGTAAGATCAATAGAAGCATAGATTGCTTTGTAAATGGACAAAGGCTTCAGATATCTGAAACACAAAGGGGTTTGGGAGTTTTAGTTTGGGATTCTCTTAAAGTTAACATGCAGGTTCAGTTGGCAGTTAGGAAGGCAAATGCAATGTTGGCATTCATTTCAATAGGGGTAGTATACAAGAGGAAGGATGCACTGCTGACGCTGTATAAGGCTCTAGTTAGACCACATTTGAAATGTTGTAAGTAGTTTTGTGCCTCATATCTAAGGAAGGATGTTTTGGCGTTGGAAGTGGTCCAGAGGTGTTTCACAAGATTGACTCCAGGCATGAACAGCTTGTCATATGAGGAGTGATTGAGGACTTTTAGTTTGTACTCAATGGAGTTTAGAAGGATGAAGGAATATCTCATTGAAACGCATATGATTCTGAGATGCCTGGATAGAATGGACATGGAAAAGATGTTTTCACTAGGAAGAGAGGCTAGGACCTGAGGGCACAGCCTCAGAGTGAAGTGACAACCCTTTAGAAATGGTATTCAGGGGAATTCCTTCCATTAGAATGTGGTGAATCTGTGGAACTCATTGTTGCAGAGGGCTGTGGAAGCCAAGTCTTTGAGCGTTTTTAAGACAGAGACAGATAGATTCCTGATTAGTCAAAGGGATCCAGGATTACAGGGAGAAGGCAGGAGAATGGGGTTAAGAAATATATCAGCCATGATCGAGTAATGGTGCAGACCTAATTCTGCTCCTAAATCTTATGATTTTGGAGCCTTTGGTACCAATGGTTGGCATAAGATGTACCACCCACAACAGTAAAGACCAGAGACTTATCAAACAAGTGAATAACACAGAGATAACACAGTGTGGAGCTGGTGGTGCACAGCAGGCCAGGCAACATCACAGAAATTGACTTTTTGAGTCAAGACACTTCTTCAGAAATGTCAACTTTCTTGCTCCTCTAATGCTGCTTGGCCTGCTGTGCTCCTCCAGCTCTACACTGTGCTTTTTCTGACTCCAGCTTTGGCAGTTCTTACTACCCCTGAATACAACCTTAATTTTTTTTTGTGCAGCTGGGTCTTCTAACTATCTCAGCAGAACACTGTTGCTTCAGTCAGTCAGCTGCATTTCAGGAGATTAAAGTCGTGGATACTCTGGTCAGTTGGGTGTCTCAATTAATCATATTTGGCACGGTTCCCACCAGCAAAGCAAGTGAGCAGGCATTTTTCTATAACAAATAAAGAATAAAACAAATAAAGAACAAGAACAGAAACTGCTGATAGACAAAAGACCTGGCAGATTCTGTCGAAACCCAATTAACATTTCAGGTTCACCTTTCATAAAAATCATACTTTTTAAAATAGCTAAGGAGAGCAATTAAATGCACTCAATAAGTATTGGTGACAGTTTGTGGGAACATACATCTAATGAAGATAAATTGAATATTGTTTATTGCGAATAGAATTGATCAGTAAAGTTGGGAATTCTGGTTTCAGAATGTTGATGAGACTACATTTAGAACAGTTGTATACAGTTTTGGCCTTCGTATCTAAGAAAAGATGTAATTATTTAAGAAATAGTGCACAGAAAGTTCAGTCAACTGATTCCTTGATGAAAAACAAAATCAGAAATTGCTGGAAAAGCTCAGCAGACCTGGCAACAACTTAATTCTAAGGAAGAGTCATTGACCCAAAACATTAACACTGATTTCTCTTGACAAGTGCTGCCAGACCTGCTGAGAATTTCCAGCAATTTCTGTTCTTGTTTCTGATTTCCAGCATCTGCAGTTCTTTCAGTTTTGATTCCTTGATGAAGCAGTTGAACAGGTTAGGCCTGAGAAATGACCTTGATGATAGGTAAATTATATAAGATCCTTAGGGGGACTTGACAGGGTGGGGATTCTCAGATGATGTTTCTTCTTATAGAAACTAAAAAGTCTTCGATTTGAGACAAGCATGAGGGGGAACCTTTTCTGCCAGTGTGTCAGTGGGACTCCTGTCTCCTGACAGGGTTGGAAGCTGAGCCACTGAATATTTTTAAGGCTGATTTAGATAGAATCTATGTTGGCAAGGGACTGAAAGTGTTTGGAGGGTGGGGTTAGACAGGAAAGTGCAGTTGAGATCTCAATTGGATCAGCTATAAACTTACCAAATGGGAAAGCAGATCAGGGGGGCTAAGTGACCTACTCTTGCTCCTAAGTTGTGTGTTCATATGTTTGTATTTCATAAACTGGAAACAGTTTCATTCCAATTAACATTCAACTTATGTGTGATGCCAACTGCCTACTGTTTTTTATGTCAAATCCTGCCAAGCAATAAAAGGCCAAGACTCTTTGTACTTCACCATTCAACCATCTCTGCAGTATTGAGACTAAGCACTGTATATCAGGATGGTTGATTAAATATTCAAAGAGTTGACTTATCAGAATACTGAAGTCTCATTGCAGGTACCTTGACAATTGTAGCAGACCCAGCAGTGCTGGTGAGGTTATCAAGAATAATTTTGATCTGCTGCTCAGCACAGTTATGCAATTCAAGTAGCTTTAACTCTTCCAGATATGGTTGGGAATGACAAAGGAGGAGGGCAGTCAGATTATGTGTTTGCCTCACGATAGAGATTTTTATGTTTCAAAGAAATCTATTGCCTCCAGTTATTGAGAAATGCCAAGAAATTCTCACCGATCAGATTTGATTGATCAAGCCAACTCTTGCAAAACATTTCTGTCCATAAGACTTTGAATGAGTTGAGTCCATTGCCTCATTATGAACATTTTTCCCCAAGCCTTCTAAACTCTGCACCTTCATTAAGTAGATATTGGACAGTATTCATGCTCTCCCTGGAATCGGTTATGTCTGGTCATCGCTTTCGGAAATCGATCAAGGCCCTTAAGTAGGCACTGAAAGGCTGCTTCAGCATTTCATCCCACAGCTGCTGCTAGTCAGTGTTGTGAAGAGGCCCTGACGTGAGAGCAAGCCCAGGTAAATACCAGCAGGTGAGCCTGAAACCTAATAATGGCCCCTTTCATTTGGATAGCCCATGGCCATTGGATGGATCTGCCAATGGCATGGATTGGCCACTGTTGAAAGCTTCTTCCTGTACATATAATCAACTCTCTCACCTCATCACATCAAGGCATGCCTAACTACGTTCATCAATCTTGCCAGACCTCACTACATCTCAGTCTCCACCTACGATACTGCAGTCTAGGCCCACTGCAGAATTAGCATTCATTAGTGATCATGTTGGCAGTTTGGGAAAGTTACCAGTGTCAGATTGACCAGCGGCTCTGCGGAATAGGAAATCCTTCATGATCGTACCATGGATCCCATCACTAGCCAGGTAAATACCTGATTGGCGATACTTTGGGTTGAGTAGAGAGGTCTGTAGGTCTGGAGCACAGGTGGAGTAATAATAATGTCATTGGGTTAGTAATCTAGAATCCCAAGGTAATGCTATTGGAACATAAGTTCAAGCTCCATCAAAATAGCTGGAGTGGAGTTTAGTGTTTTGGTGATGCAATGACAATGTCTCTGCGCTGAGACAAGAGGCTTGGTTCAAGTTCCACCTGTGCCAGCGATGTGTAATGACAACTCTGAACAGGCTGATTCAGGAAATATCTGGAGTGGTCTCTTCCCCTCCCCATCTCCCTCCCTGTCCCTCACCTTTGATGATCTGCATTGCCTGTAATATGCTTTGCATGTAAATTAATTAATCGATGAACTTGGGTGATTTACTGCTGCTGGAGGTTGATGGACAAAAAGGTTTCATGGGTGATTTGGTGATAAGTAAAGAAAAACTATTCAATTCTGTATCGGGGCACTTCTGGCTATAGAAGAAATAAACTGAGCTCTAGAAGTGTTCTTGTGGTACAGTGGTAGCGTCGCTACCTCTGAGTCAGGACATCTGGGTGGAAGTCCTACCAGCTTCAGAGGTGCATCGTACAATCGCTGGAAAAGTTGATTTAAAAATATTTGAAGTGGTCTCTGCCCTCTGTCTCCCTTTTCTGCACTCCCTTAATGGCTTTGCATGTAAATAATCAATTGGAACAGGGGTGACTAAGTTGTGTTTAATAGAAACTATCCTAAGGATCATATATAATGGTCTTATTGTTCAAAAAATATCACAAGTAACCTGGTGATGGGAAAAAAAATGTGCCATTTGACATTGTGTGATTATACTTTGGGATGTAAACTTCTACAGATGCACCATTGAAGATAGGCTGCCCAGAAGCATAATGGCCTGGTGTGGCAACCGCTTTCGCCAGGACCATGAGAAACTACAGAAGGGGATGTGCGCAGAAAAGAGCATCATGGAATTTAATCTTCCATCTGTGGACTTTATTTACATGGCTTATTGCCACAGAAAGGCTGCCAACATCATCAAAGAGCCATTGCACCCCGCTAATCATTTCCTACAACACCCTCCATCTGATAGAAGACACAGAAGCCTGGACACATGCCCTAGCAGGTTCAGGAACAGCTTCTTTCTGGTCATTATCAGACTGTTGAATGGCCTCTAGCCTTAAATAATGTAACCTGCAATGGAACTCGAATGCCTCCAAGCCTTTTGTATCCTTAGCTTGCTGTGATCTGCCTGTACTGCTCACAAACAAAGCTTTTCACTGTATTTCGATACACGTGGCAATAAATGAACAGGTAGATTAAAAATAAAAGTGCTCTCAGAGTATCTTGTGACACAGTGGTAGTCTCCCTGTCTCTAAGTTAAGAGGCCTGACTTTAAATCCTATCTGCTCCAGAGGTGTGTAAGGGCATCTCGGAACAGGTTGAGTAGAAATTCCTTGCAGTGGTCTTTGATAGAGGTTTTTGTAAAACAGTGGTAGTAGTCCCTAATCCTAATCCACTAATGCCTGAGTTCAAATCTCACGTGCTCCGGCTGCATGTTACAACATGGCCTTAACAAGGTAAATGCTGAGAGGATGTTTACCTTCATGGACGTTTAAAACGGAAATGAGACGACATTTCTTCAGCCAAGGAGAGGTGGGCTTGTGGAATTCATTGCCACAGAGTGCAGTGGAGGCCGAGACGTTAGATGCCTTCGATTTCACAAGGAATCAAGGGCTACTGGGAGAGGGCAGGGAAGTGGAGTTGAAATGCCCATCAGCCATGATTTAAATGGCGGAGTGGACTTGATGGGCCGAATGGCCTTACTTCAATTCCTATGTCTTACGGTCTCATGGTCTTATGGAGTGCCCAAGACCAGAGGGCACAGTTTCTGAATAAAGGGGCACCAATTTAAGACTGAGCTGAGGAGGAATTTCTTCTTTCAGTGGTTTGTGAGTCTTTACAACTCGTTGTCACAGAGAACTGTAAAGGCAGAGCCTTGTGCATATTCCAAGCTGAGATAGATAGATTCTTGATGAGTAATGGAATGAAGGGATTTTGGGAAAGAGAAATTGGATGTGAGGAGTGTTGGATCAGCCTTGATCCTATTGAATGGCAGACCAGGGTTAAGGAACTGAACAGTGAAATATTCCTGTTTCTTATGGTCATTCTTAATGGGTTGTTTAAAAATATCAAAGGGCTCAAGGTGCCTCTTTGATGGATAGAATTCCATGCTTTACCTCATTGTATGACAATAAAAAGGCAAACACCCACATACAGTGGTTGGGAATAACATTTGGTTGAAAACTTGTACAGTCAATAATAACCTGTACGTAAATCTAGATAAGTAAATAAGTGGAACGATGGGCTGAATTTTACCAGAGATTGTCTAAGAGTCAAGTTTCATGGAGTGTTCCTCTAAGCACTGTAGCAGGCTATGTCACACAATTCTGCACAGTCCATCTCATGATATGTGCACCTTACCTCGAAGGTGCTGTCTCATGCTACCTTTCTCTTAGCTGAAGCACTCACTGCAGGGACCTTCTGGAATTTCAATCCTGGAGCCATTTTCAAAGCCCAGCTCTAGAACAGTTCAGTTAGTGTGAGCCACAGGCTGCCCTTCACAACAGACTCAGTGGGACAGAAATGAAAAAAGAATGCTTCTGAGGGAAAATAAATTGCATGGATAACATTTAATCGGAAACATTGGCAAATGTATTGCTAGTCTACATCGTTATCTGTCTGAACTGCTACCTGTAGCTGCAAGAATCAGTCCACGCAGTATACCCATCCTCAGTGCTATGCCATGTTAATATTCTTTCTGAGGTAGTGTTACCCTTTCCCCAAACCCCAGCATTGTACAACATTTTATCATTGCAAGGACTAACTGTGGCCGTGAACAGAACCTCTGAACTTGAACACTCTAAATGGATGAAGGACAATACCCAAGCCTGTAGACAGCTAGCACATGATGCCCCGGCCTTAATGTACCCCTGGTTGATAACTATCCCTTTCACTTAATTGAGATTTATTCCCCTTAGACTTTGAGATATGGTTTTTTAATTGAAGCTTATGCTGTGTGGTTGCTCCACAAACTGCTGGTACATGCCGTGGGTGTGACATTGACAAAGCACAGTGTCATACAGTAACATGTCCATCCCCTTGACAGATCACTGCGGACAACATGAAAAGCTGCCTGACTTTCTGTCTGCTCTGAAAGCAAGGCGAAACAGAAGTACAGCAAGCCTGAATGTTCCGATGAAGGGCAAGGCAGAAATGCTGTGAGGGTTCACGTTGATGCAGAATGAGTGAGTGATAAGATGGCAGGCTAAAAGTTGGAGCCTGCTCCAGTCCATCAGATGCAAGCTTGAGTGCGAAGTGGTCTAGCAGCAGCATTGCAATGTATTGTGTTTGTACACTCCAAAATGTTGCATTAAAGTGGAGAACTGAGATATCAAGGTTACATATGACATTGAACATGGAACATAGAACGTTACAACACAGTATAGGGCCTTTGGCCCACAATGTTGTGCCGATCTATTATCCTACAAAGAACAAACTACCCTGCATACCCTACATTTTACTATCATCCATGTGCCTATCCAAGAGTCACTTAAAAGGCCTTTAGAGGCAGCAAAAGGCATTGATCAGGGACTTAAATGTTGTTATAGATGTCTTGTATACTTCACTACCAACAGATTGTCAAGAGTGACAACCACAACTCATTGCTTCATTGCCTCAAACTCAATCATTCAAACCTCATGAGTCAGCCCATCTAACCTGGCTATTATTGAAATAAGAACTATCACAAAGATGTTAAGGTGGAAATGTCAGCCTGCTCAAGAGATGTGCCAAATTTTTAATGAATATCAGCTCAGAGGAATTTATAAACTCCCAAAAATTGGAAAACGTAACTCACCAATGAAAAATTGCCTCAATTGAAGACCAGAAATTAATGTTCAAAATACATGGGAGATGCAGAAAATCTGCCCCAAAATTCCCCAGAAAAATCAATTGCAGGATCAGTGAATAAGAGAGCTGTCACGGCAGTGTGCTGGAGAGAACATAACTCCTGTTCTTGCAGCAACTTAAAGGACAGAATCTATGATTGGAGGACCTGAAAGAAGGGTGAGAGGAAACCTGCGATTGGAACAAAGCTGTTGAGTGTCTGGATTAGCAGCATGGTCTGTGAGCGACACACAGAGGAGTGGCAGTAGACATTAAATAACCCTGGTTTCAGGACCAGGGGTCAATGATAAGCAACAGTGGTCAGTGAGTACCCCAGGATGAGTGACAGTGATTACTGAGTGATAAAGGCTGAGTGGCAGTGGTTGGCGAGTGGCCCAGGCAGAGGTGACTGTGGTCAGTGAGAGATTGGGGAAGAGGTGACAGTGGTCAGTGAGACACCATGGGGTGAATGACAGGGGTCAGTGAATGACACAGAGAGAGATGACAGTGGTCAGTGAGTAACCTAAGGAAAATAGGTAGTGGTCATTGAGTGATCCAGAGAGGAGTGGCAGTAGTCAATGATGGCCTGGGAAGAGTGACTGTCGTCAGCCAGTAATCTGGAAGGAAGACGTGGTGGTCAGTCAGAGACAGATGGGGGAGTAGTGGTGGTCAATGAGATAGGCCTAAACCTTTTGAGCACGTTGTGCTAAACTAAGAGAGATTCTTCCATTTTGAGCCAATTACATATCTCCACTATTCAATAAAATAGCATTCTCTCTCAGAAATTATATCAGGAAAAGGCTTTATTTTCAAAAGCTCTGCAATTTTTAGTTTAGGAATCAACTTAAATCGAATATTTTTGAATTTTGGCTCTTAGTGTCATGTATCAGAATTAGATCTATTATTAATAGTATGATAACAGCTAAAGCACAAGACCTTCCTTAATATCAATAGCTTGGCATTGTGGTGGGTTCAATGTAACTTGTTGCGGAGTTCTTCCTAAATTCTGAGGCTAATGGAATGCTTGGGGGCCTACTTAGAAACACATTGAAAACGCCTCAACACACCCTGAGGCTCACAATTTTTAAAATAACCTGTCTTTCTGAAAAAAGAGACTGGATTATTTCCAGCAAATGAAAAAAAGAAACAAAGTCTGTGCTGTTAGCTGCTTTTCCACCAGTGGATACTGATCACAATCTGAGACTCGAGTTGAATACCTGTGCACGGCTGGCTGCCAACAGCAAGACAAGAATGTGGGCCTGATCCCGGAAACCAGTAGGGGATAATCAAAATGGCGAGCAGTCTTTGTAGTCTGAAGTTGCTGGAATCAATATTGAATCCTGAAGTCAGTAAAATGACAAAGTTAGATGCTATTTCCCCCGTTTGCGTGAAGCTTTGCTGGAAAACTGTAGCAAGCTAAGAACAGAAATGTTAGCATAAGAACGAGATAATATATAGTAATGGCAAGCAACCTGAAGGCTGGGGTCATTCCTGAAGACAGAGTGGAGGTGTTCTGTGACATGCTCACCCAGTCTGCATTTTGCCTTGCCAATGTAGAATAGACTATGTTGTGAGCAGCAAAGACAAGGGTCAAATAGTTGACCTGCCACATGATGGAATTTATGGTCCACAGAGCACCCTTCCTATCTCACGCTATCAGTGTAACTGCATATTCCATATTTCCCCTCAGATGTTGAGCTGGTTTTGCTTTTTCTATTTTTATGATCATTTCCTCAATTGCTCCTTGGGGTAGCAAATTCCACTGTCTAACCAATCCATTAGAATTTTTTATCATTCATTAGTTCGTATTTTATACAAATGTCTCCTAATTCCGGTCTTCCTCCCAACTAGAAACAAATGTCGATCTCGACAAGCCCTTTCATAATCTTAACAAAAGATCCCACCATCCACCTCTTTCCAAAAGGGATAAAAAGCCCTCGTCTGCCCATCCTTTCCTCATAGATAGAACATCAGAATTATATGTTAGATTTTAGATTCCCAACAGTGTGGGAACAGACACTTCGGCCCAACAAGTCCGCACCGCCCCTTGAAGCATCCCACCCAGACCCATCCCCTAATTCTGGTATTGCTGTACCATGCACAATCTGTAACATCGTATATTCCATTCTTCTTCTGATTCTTCTAATTAATCTTCAGGATGAAAATTTCTGTGGAATTCACCAACAGGCAAATGAATCTCCAAACTGATAAAATATCCATTATTGCATTAACACCATTCAACCATTGCACAAAGGCCAGTTGGCTTTCCACTGATGACTCCTTTATTTCTGTAATTATCCATTCCATCTTGTGGATATTAACAGACATGGGATTAATTGCTTTTCCATATGCCCATGACGTGCTTGAGGTGTACAGTTTTGTGCTTTTGTCCTTTTGTTCCCCAGGCTATGGTTAATGGCTAGCTTAATACTACATTGTAATCAAATACAGTCTTGTTAGGGTAAGTTCTCATTTTTGTTTGACATTTATTCAAAACAAGGATGACACTTTACTGATAATCGGTCAAAAATAGTGTTAAACCCATTTCTACAAGAGAGTGTTGAGTTCGTTTTATTCCTGCCACAGCTTCTAAACAGTTATATTGTAAGCACACTTAGGGCTTAAGCATTTCTCTTGAATACACAACATCATCATTACAGCATTAAATGGCCACACAAAGGCTGACATGCAAATTAGCAGGCCAATAGAAAAATGACATTCACCTTCAAAATGACGAAGAGAAACAAGGTGAAACAGAAACACAAATTTCTAAAGCTGAAGTCGCAATTCTTATGCAAATAGCTAAATACTGTGTCAATGTTGGTCAGTAGTTCGTATTTCACATTAATACGTTGTACGCTTTTGCGAGGTGTATTTTCAGGTGAGGTTAGATCTTGTAGTGAACTAGATGCAACATGGTGTGGCATAGTTGGCGTTGAATGAAACATAAGACAAATTAATTACGTCTCATGGTAAAAAAGAATAATTTAGCCAACTACAAGAAGACATATGGGGGATTAGTTGGCTATTCAGATCGACGAGCCGGCTTGTGGCTGATCTGATTGTGGTCTCAACACTACTTTCTTTTCTGGCCTCCGTCCCTCCCCAGCTGCCCGCCCATCCTCAATAAATTTTGAGTTCTTGATCTATCAAAATCATCTGATGCAACTTAACACACATTTAATGATCCTGAATGCTGGAACTCAATCCTGGATAAAAAAGAATCCAAACCAAGGAATTTCAACTAATCTACAAAACTAAGGATCATCAAGTTAACTGTTAACTGTCACTGTCAATGCTATCAGTAATCTTCACTGCAGCCATCACAATGTTCAATTATAGCTAACAAAGTGTGAAGCTGGATGAACACAGCAGGCCAAGCAGCATCTCAGGAGCATGCTGCTTGGCCTGCTGTGTTCATCCAGCTTCACACTGTTATCTTGGATTCTTCAGCATCTACAGTTCCCATTATCTCTGATCACAAAGTTCAAATACTCACCTTTCACAAGCAATTCCGGTACTGATCTGAATCACATTATTTAAAAAAAATACTTTTTCCTTTGGGACTAGCTTCCTACTTTGAATCTGTGTATCTGTTTGTTCCATTCTTAGTTTAATAATCTCACTCTTTATCAACTGAACAAAGGCTGGTTTTATTTTAAAACATAGTTCATTTTGGCCTGGGAGAAGGGTAACCACATGGAGATGAATCTGTTTTAAATTACTCTTGTTGCCAAAGGGCCAGGTGAATAAAGAAGAGTCGGTTCATCCCTTCTCAGTTGAGAGGTTAATGCTTTGGAATATTACATCTGAATCCGTAACAAACAGAGGAAACGGGGCATGGATCAGCCATAATATAGCATCCACCTTGTCAAATATTTTCGGCCATAATATAGCATCCACCTTGTCAAATATTTTCAGAATCTTATACGCTTCAATAAGAATACATCTCAATCTGCTGAATTCCAAACCTGCTCAACATTTAGTCATGAGGCAACCCTTCCACTCAGTAATCAGTCAAGTGAAGTTTTATTGAACTTTAGATGGAAACATATCATTTCTAAAGTCGGGCCATCGAAATGTCCAAGCGAAGTCTCAGTTTACAAGTGTAGTAAGATTTCCTGACTTTTCTAATTCCCCAGCATTCCATTAGCATCCTGTCCTGAGTACTAACCTCTTCTAATTCATGGACCAAGACAACCCGATTACACTATACCATCAGTTTTGTAGTTTTCTATTTTCTATTTAATAATATGCTTTTGTTTTAATTTATCTTCCAAAATGGACAAGTTCACATTTTTCTTCAACAGTCAAACTTTTGCCCTTTCACTGAGCCACCTTATATTCCTTTGTTGAAACATTATGACCTCCTCACAACTTATTTACATACTTATGTTTGTGCCTTCCTCAAAGATTAACAATCATGCATTCAGTTTCTTCATTCAAGTCACATTATCTGGATTGGAAATAACTTACCCTATCACTGATCCCTGTGGCTGGCCACCAGTTATGGCTTGTCAATCTGACAATGACTTATTTATTGATCCTTTCTGTTCCTTGTTTGTTTTCCAATACTCTTTCCATTGAAATATGTTAGTGCCACACAATGAGCTTCCATTTTGTGCAGTAATCATTGATGTGATGCCTTATTAAATGCCTTTGGTTAAACCACATGCATCACATTTAGTTCAGTTGGCTGGATGGCTGGATTGTGTTGCATTAATGTTAACAGTGCAGGTTCACTTCCCACATCAGCCAGGATCACGCTGAAGGCAACAGTCACATTCTTCACCTGAACTGTAGTGACTCTCAGGGTAAGCTCACCACCAGTCATCTCTCTCTAATGAGAATTGGGATTAAGGTGACTCTACTTACACCACATCTACAGGTTTACCTTTATCTAACTTGATTGCTACACGCTTGATGAACTTAAATGAATCAGTTAAATATGATCTCCCTTTTACAGAAGGAAACCAGATTGTCAGAATGAGCCAAACAGAAGCAGATACAGCTAAGATTTCTGCTAGCCATTGAACGGATTAAACATTAAGAATAAGTAATAGAATAGATTTGATTTAATTTTAATACAGTGAGCGAGAATTAAGTGCATGGGATAATGGAAAAGCATGGCAAAATTAAAGGTCACCAGCTAAACAATGCATCCAATGTGCGGTAATAAAAATCTGCCAGGATTTATTTACATACAGGGACTAATATGACAAGCTCAATTTTGCCCTGGCAATTTCATTCTTGAGATTCTGATCTCGCCAAGATGTCTCAGATATTGAATATGATTTCAGTCATTAGAATCTGTTGAAAGAATTTTATATAGACTTAAGATTTAGCCAAATACACAATAATACCATAGATTTTAGATTGGTAAATTCATTCATATTTTGAATTGAAATTGTTTGAATGTATTGTGTGAACAAATGCACCTGGACGTGAATTAATAGAAGACGGTTTACAAAAGCATAACATGAAGCTATGTCATTCTTGGTAATGTAGCATCTGCAATTTAAAATGTGACAACATGCTGCAAGAATGGTGAATGACAAAGCGAGAATCTGGGATCAATTTTAACCTCATATGGGATGATTGGTGGAATGTTTAGTGAATAGGGTAGGGAGTGTACCACTTTGGCTGGATAAAATATTTCAGCATCTTATCTATATTCTACCAGTCAGCTGCCTGTCCAAAACAGGTAGAAAGTATATCTGACTTGTGGGAAAGACTGTGGTTAAAAGCACTAAGGGGAAGGCAAGAGGTGAAAAAGGGTTTTAAGGAGGCTCTTGCAGAAGGAGAGAAGAATCAGGGGAGCAGAGATTGTAGCTTTGCTTGTTGGGCCTAGAGAAGCATTATTGCCTAGGACAGCATCTTTTATCTTCAGACCAGTTATAGATATGTCCCAACCTAAAGCAGGAAAGCAACATAGCTACACCATGTGGCCATTCAACCCCTCATGATTGCACTGCAATCTACCCATCTTTGTCTTATTGCATACCTTTGGTTTCAAAAATCGATTGATATCAGCTTTAACATTAACACCCTATCGAATATCAAATACTATTTGTGGAAGAGAGCTCCAAACTTGTACAGCTACTTCAAAATTTCAATTGTGAAGGACCTGTCTCTAATTTTTAGATCATATCCCCCAGTCTAAGCTCCCCAAGCAGTGGAAATACTGGAACACTACTCATTCTCTTAATATTTTGAAAACTTATAGTGTTTCTTTCAAATCCCAAAAGTGTAAAAGCAGGTCATTTGGCCCAACAAGCCCACACTGATCCTCCAAAGAACATTCCACCACACCCACCTTAACCCTGTCATTCTACGTTTCCCATGGCTAATTCGCCCAGTCTGCAATCATTGGACTGCAGGAGAAAATTAGATCACATGCAGGAAATCCACACTTAAAGTGCAAACTTCACACAGGCAGTCATCTGAGGGTGGATTTGAACCTGGACACCTCATGTTGTGAGGCAGGGGCAGTAACCACTGAGCCACCTTATGGATTGGGCCTGCACCTAAAATTCTAAATTCCAGAAAATACAACCCTGGTTTGTGTAATCTACCCTCATAAATAACCATGGATTCCAATTATTATTTGGTGAATTATGTGACAGTCCCTTTCAAACCACTACGCTGTTCTGAAGGTGCCCTGGAAATAATAAAACTAGAACTTTGTACAACTGAAGTACAACTTTTCATTCTATTTTACTTTAGTTCTCTAGGTGTACAGGCCAGGCTGCCATTAGTCTTTTCAAATGTCTTGTCTATCTGATTATGACAGTTTAATGATGTGTACCTGCTTCTCAGGACCTTCACTGTTTGAAGTTTTCATCATTAAGAAAGAATCTTATTTTTTTTTTAGTTTCAGAATGGGTGACCTCACATTTGTCCACACTGAAATCCATTTGCCACTGGCTTGTCCATTTTGAGCTACTAATAATTCTTTATATTGTTGTGCTTCCTACTACATCACTTATACAGTTCCCTATCCTTGTTTATCAAAAAATTTGCATCTGTCACTTTATTCCATGATTTCAGCCATTAATGAATATATTCACTGAAAGCCCAATACAGATCCATGTAGAACATATCTGTTCATATCAGTGCGTATGCTCATCGTCCCTCTATGCCTGTTGCCACTCACATTGTCTCCTAGCACGGTCAATATTTGGCATTCAATTCCATGAGCTTTAACTTTGTATGTGCAGGGCTCTTCTTAAAGCTGAGGGGTACTGTTTCAAAATGAGACCACCCATTTAAGACAGAGGTGAGAAATAATTTTGTATCTCAGAAGCTGTTCATCTTTGGAATCTTCTATCCCAGATAGCTGTGGAGACTGCGTTGTTCTGGCTGTTTGGATGCTATTTATTGCACGTTCCTAAGTGCCCCTTGAGAAGGTGGTGGTGAGATCACCCACAACTGAGTGCCTTGCTAATCTATTCCAGGCAACGACTGTACATCAATCACTTTGGTGTGGCTGAATTTGTGGTGAAATGCAGGCCACACTAGATAAGCTTGACAGAAGTAAATTAATGGACCAGATGGGTTGTAATGACAATTCAGCAGTTTCGTGATCATTATTAATGAGGCTAGCATTTTATTACAAATTGATAAATTAATTGAGTTTGATTTCTTCCAGCTGCCATAGAGGAATCTGAATGTGTTTCACTACAGCATTAGTGCTGAGCTCTGGATTCCCTGTTCAATAATATTACCACTAAGCTCCATGTAGCTGGATTAGATTTTCGATACATGATTCTATCAAATATTGTGGAGGCAAGCAGCTAAGGAGAATTGAGTGCACAATCAGAGCAGCCATATGGAAAGGGCTGAATGGCTTTCTCTAGCACCAACTTCTTACTTTTTTAATCTTAGCACCATTACACACTCAGGTTTTATTGTCACCAGTCTCCCTCCCCATGCCAAAAAATGAATGCCACCCTTCTGTCCTCTTCATAACATTAATTTCTCACAGTCACAACTCTCTGATTTCTGGGATTTTGGCCCAAAATGTCAACTTTCCTGCTCCTCTGATGCTATCTGGTCTTCTGTGCTTTTCCAGCCTCATATATATAGCCTTTGCTTTCTCTCCCATGAGGCAGACAGGACAGAACTTCAGGACAAAACAATGAATGAGGTAGGCAAAGTTGAATGATGGTCACCTTCATAGACACTGACAATGCGTCCTCAGCTGATCCACTTGGAAAGAGGTCTTGTTCCAGGGTGGTGCAGATGAGACCAAGGGTCTGACGTGAATCTCTGTGCCTTCAGAGGCACTCATGTTCAGATATGTTAAGAGAGCTGAACCATGTGCCTTTAGACTTTGTGTTCGGATTCTCATCTCTTTGTAGCTGGATCCCCATACCCATCTCCTCTGCCTCATAGACCAATAGCTGACAGAGGGCAAGGCAGTTCCTATGTTTGTTGTATATGGTTCTACTGCTGGTGCTGTTCTTCTTCCTCATAAATCTTCTAGAGTAAAGTTGCATAAACTGCTTCTATATTACATAGCAAGGATTGATCAAAATGTGTGACATGCTGGAGTGATGGCTTTATTTTCAAGAAATTGGAAAATGTCAATCTTTAAGAGTACATACTCAATAGAGTGGTAAGCACTAGGCTCTGGTTAAGATATGCTGCAATAATTCAGTTTCACTGTTTGATGACTTTCCAACCTGCCAGTTTCACTGATCAAGTGGTTTCTCCTATGCTGTTCCCTCAACGACTCTGCTGAATTTCATACAGTTCAGGAAAACCATGAGTTGGCTGTTGTATCTCATGTTTTAGGTTAATCCTGAGTTAGATATTCATTCAACTACTCCACATGGGATCCCAGGTTTAAATTAAGAAGCAGGCAAATGAAATCACTGTACAAAGGCTGGTCTCCATCACCAAGTCAGCCTTTATTTACATGTGCACAGTGCATGGTCTCTAACTAGCCAGGTCAGAGTCAGTCCCTAAACTGAGGAGACTCTCTGAATCTCCTGTTTATATCTCTCAGCCCTAGTTCCAGAATGGTACAGGCCAACATTCCCAAATTAGGACTTCATGGTCAATAAGATCCACCTGACCCTTGTTCCAATCGCTACAGCAAGACTATGTTGGGTTTCTGACGAATCATTTTTGGGGATTTAAACAGCACATGCAACCTTGATCGTTAAAATTCAACACCTTTTTGTACACAATATTACCAACAGTTATATTAGTGAAATTTTGCATTTCTGGTTGTCTGCTGGTCTGAAACTATATGAATATTGAGTAAAACTCCACCTTTAGTACACACATGGTAATTCTCCGCATTTATCAAATCTATCACTTCACAGCTGCTGCATGAGGCCGACACAAAATTCTCATTGCAGTTCTAAACTTGTTTCTATTTCTTAAATCTGTCCATAAAACTCTTCATTGCTGCTTGCCTCACATGAGATCCTCTTATCATTCAAATTATATCTCCTTAATCCCTAAGGGAACACCTCTATGTCGATTATTTTCTCTGCCTTTCCTGTAAACATTAAATCTAATATATTTTATCACCTAGCCATGACCATCTTGCAGCCATGTCAGTAATGACTACCATGTCATATCCTTCAAAATGATCTCCCACCTACAATCCATGGAATTTCTTCCTCATATTCTACGTGCTTCTGTAAAGAATATCTATTTGGATCATATACCCACACCTGCCTCCACTTAAATGTTGTGCTTGCATGCATTTTACATCTGTCATCATTTAATCATTGTGCATCTTTTAATTTGTTTAAAACACTATTTATGACTGATATTCTCTCTCCACATTTGCTTTTAAACTACTGCATTATACAACCCTTTCCATCTCAATTTTCCCAACTTCACTAGGCACTGGATAAAGCCACCAGTTTCACACCTGGAATCCAGTTAAAATCCAATCACCATCCTTCTGACATAGTTGAAGCACATTCTGTATAAATTCACATGGCTGTTTATGGTCATCTTCATCTGTCTCCTACAGGGGTCACTGTCATATTGATTGTGAGTGACAGGTCACTTATTGGCTGTCTGCCAATGAGTGGTACATTGCTCACCCTTTGGAGTGGGGCTGGTAACAAAAGCAGCTCCCATTATCGTAATCGAGGGTAGCAAATTCAACATCTCAAAGATTGTGAATATATCGACAAATCATTCGTGCAGAGTACAGTTCCCAGCATTTCAAGTGGTGTTCTTAAGGGCACTGTCAATTCTCCATTTGGGATGCTGTTAACTTATCATGGATGTCTCTCCTCCAGGTTTAATTGATGGTATTCACTGTATACAGCTGTTGCTCCTTACTGCCACTAATGATATGTGGCGTTTCTTTGTTTATGACAAAGGGTAGTATTTCTGGTATCCTGATAACTCATGGGTTGTAATTGGTTTATTTTGGAGGCAGTGTGAAGAGGAGAATCCTGTATAAATGGTTTTAAATGACATTATTTCTGTCTAGTATTAACGCCCAAGATGAAGACCTTGATGCCAAATTGATGCACAGCTGCGAAAACTGTTGGTGCATCAATTCACTCAAGAATGTTTTGTGATATCTTGCTTGGAAATGCAGAACCAAACAGTGTTAATCGTTCACTGAGTGCAACATTATATGGAATAAAACATGAGCATTTAAAGCTGTAAATAAATAAAGGGAAGAGCCACCGAGCTAGCAGGGGTCTCCGAGCTACGAAGGCAGGTAGCTCAGAATGCGGCCAATAAACCAGCGAGCACTGAGTGGTCCCCTCCTCTGTCTGATACTCTTTGATTCTTTTATCCCTAAGGATTATATCTAACCCTTCCTTGTAAACATTCAATGTTTTGTCCTCTACCACTGTCAGTGGCAGAGACTCCCACAGACATACTACTCTCTGGGTAAAGACTCTCTCTTCATCTCAAATATCCTATCCCATATTCTTTGACTGTGACCCCTGCTTCTGAACTCCCAGTCATTGGGAACATCCTTCCTGCCTCTCTAATTTTGCCCAAATTTTATACATTTCTGTGAGATTGTCCCACATTCTTCTAAATGCCAGAAAATATAGATCTAAATGATCTAGTCTCTCTCCTTTTATCGGTCCTGCCATTCCAGAGATCAGTCAAGTAATCCTTCGTAGTATTCCGTCCATAGCCAGAAATCCTTCCTTGGATAAGGAAACCAAAACTGCGCTCAACAATTCAGAGACAGCTTTAATGATTTTAGTAGCTGGAGTCCTGTGTGATGTTTACTTCAAGTCTCTTCATGGTCATCGATAGTAGTGACATTTCTGAATAAATTAGTGGCCGTTTTGCCTTGATTGTGTCACTTTAGAATTGGAGGTTGTTAGCTTTCAAAACGACAATCATTGACATCAAGTCGACAAATTTCTGGAGTCTCGTGAGAACTGCAAATTGTAGTAAGATCTGCAAAGTAGAAAAGAAAGTTAGCTTGACCAGTTGGTTTTACATATCTTCACAAACCCCTCTTTTATGGTAAAAATTTGATAAAATCCAGATTTCGAATCCATCTCACCGACAAGCTTCTAAGTAAATTCGTCTGACTTCGCAGGATACACATCAGATTATGCAACCCTGGTAGGAGAATTCCAGTATCAAATTTGACATTGAAATTAAGGTAAAGATCCATTTTCTTTCATTTTAGATATATTTGTAATTTGCAATAATAATTAATTGTGTACCTAACCAATTCATACAATTCCCAAATATGCTTTAGGGGCTCATGATATTTTTCATTAATGAGATTTTCAAAAGTTGATTGGGAAGGGCTATTCGCAGATAAAGGGGTGACAGGGAAGTGGGAGACCTTCAAAAATGAAATAACAAGAGTACAGAGACAATATGTTTCTAATCATGTGACGAGCAAGGCTGGTAGTTGTAGGGAATATTGGATGACCAGACAGCAGAGATAGTAGGAACTGCTGATGCTGTAGTTTGAGATCACAAGGTGAAAAGCTCGATGAGCACAGCAGGTCAGGCAGCATCAGAGGAAAAGGAAAGCTAATGTTTCGGGTCTGTGCTCTTCTTCAGATATGGGGAAGGGAGGGGGATTCTGAAATAAATAGAGAGAGGGCGAGGCAATGATGGAAGGTGGATAAAGGGGCAGATAGGTGGAGAGAAGATGGACAGGCCAAGGAAGCGGGGATGGAGCCAGTAAAGGTGAGTGTACATAAGGAGTTGGGATTGGGGTTGGTCAATTGAGGGAAGAAGGACAGGACAAGGAGGCAGGATTGAGGCTAGACAGCACACTCTCACTCTCCCTCCCATGCGCGCGCGCGCGCGCGCGCGCACACACACACACACACACACACACACACACACACACACACACACACACACACACACACACACACACGTGAAAGCACACAATTTATAGACAATTAGTCAATGTGGCGTTTTATAAATTCCTGCTTAAGAAATAAAACCAGTCTGACTCCAAACCAAAACACAAGCAGATTCTAAGAAAGGCCTCACACCTAACATGCACTGTTTGACCTAAAATGTCACCTCTTTTTAATACTGATAAAACCTTTAGTTCTCTCAAGACCGTTACTTCAAAGGAATTTGGGGATTTACATGTACACATTAATCAATTGAAATCTTCTAATTGATTAAAGATTTAACAGCATCTTAAGCTTGTTTGGTGCATCCTAATCAGTGGTGTGATCCTTTGAACTTTTACTCATAAATTCTGTGTCTGATACTACCTCTCTCACTAACACCCGTAGAAGGAGTCAGACTCTGAAAGCTTCTGTATTCAAATAAAACTGTTGGACTATGACTTGATGTTATGTGATTTCTTGCCCACCCTTGTCTACCCTAGACCAACACTGGTACCTCCACATCAATTGAAAGGAGACATACATCAGGTATAGACAGCTGTGACCAATTGAATCCCTACAGGAGTATAACGGCAGTAGGAGTATACTTAGGAGGAAAATCAAGAGGGCAAAAGTACGATAATATTTGGCAGATAGCTTTGGCAAATAAAATTAGGGAGAATCCAAAGAGATTCTATAAATATACTAAGGGCAAAAGAGTAAATAGGGAGAAAATAAGGCTTCTTAAAGATCAACGTGGCTGTCTGCGTTTGGAAGAACAGGAGATGAGTGAAGTACTAAAGAAATATTTTACATCAGTACTTCCTGAGGAAGAGAACATGGAAGGTGGGGAACATGGAGAAATAAACAGTGATGAAAAATGTCTAAGAGGAGGCGCTGGAACTCTTAAAATGAATAAAGGTAGATAAATCCCTGTCCCCTTACCTGTGGGGAGCTGGGGAAGAGATTGCAGCAAGGCGATGGAAGATTGGAGGTTGGCTAATTATTTGAGAAATGTGGTTAAGGAAAAGCCACAGACCATTGACTGACGTCACTGGTGGGTAAGTTGTTGGAAGGGATTCTGAGGAACAGGATTTACATGTACTTGGAAAGGCGAGCGTTGATTAGAGATAGTCAATATGGCTTTGTGTGTGGGAAATTATGTCTCATGAAACTGATTAAATTTTATGACGAGGTGACAAAGTAATTTGATAAAGGCAGAGTGGTAGAAGTTGTCTATATAGAGTTCAGCAAGACATTCAACAAAGTTCTGCATGGTAAACTGCTTAGCAAGATTAGATCACATGGAATCCAGTGGGAGCTAGCTACTTGAATACAAATTTGACTTGTAGGTAGGAGATGGAGGGTTGTGGTAAAGGGTTGTTTAGGACTGGAGGCCTGTGACTAGCAGCGTGCCACAAGGTTCAGTGTTGGGTCCACTGCTTTTTGTCATTTATATAAATTATGTGAGTGTAGGGGGTATTGCTAGGAAGTTTGCAGATGACGCCAAAATTGGTGGTGCACTGGACAGTGAGAAAGGTTATCTCAGAGTACAATGGGGCATTGATCAGATGGGCCAATGGGCTGAGGAGTGGCAGATGGAGTTTAATTTAGATAAACGTGAGGTGCTACAATTTAGTCTGGCAAGCCAGGGCAAGAGGTAATGGTCGGACCCTGGGGAGTGTTACCAAACAAAGAGACCTTGTGGTGCCGGTGCATAGTTTCTTGAAAGTGGAGTCACAGGTATACAGGTATTTGACATGCTTGCCTTAATTGGTTAGTGCACTGGGTATAGAAGTTGGGACATCATGTTGTGGCTGCACAGGACATTTGTGAGGCCACTTTGAGAATACTGTGTCCAATTCTGGTCTTCCTGCTATTGGAAAAATGTTGTTAAACTTGAAAGGGTTCAAGAAAGATTTACAAGGGTTTTGTCAGGGCTGGAGGGTTTGAGCTGTAGGGAGAGGCCGAAAAGGCTGGGGCCTTTTTCCCTGGAGACTCAGAGGCTGAGGTGTGAATCATGAGGGTCATCATGGATAGGGTAAGTACGCATAGACTCCCTGCGGTGGGGTAGTCCATAACTAGAGGACATAGGTTTAAGGTGAGGAGGAAAAAGATTTAAAAGAGACCTAAGAGGGTGGTGCATGTATGGAATGAGCCACCAGAGGAAGTTCTAGAGGCTGGTACAATTACAACTTTTAACAACATTTAAAAGGCATCTGGATAGGTACACAAAATAGAGGTTTTAGAGGGATATGGATCAAAATGGTGCCAATAGGACTAGATCAGTTTCTGATATCTGGTCAGCATGGGGAAGGTGGACTGAAGGGTCTGTTTCCATGCTGTACATCGTTTTGACTCTAACTCTTCTTTATTAAGAAGAAATTTGGTCTTTGGAACCAGATAGGGCAAAATGGAACATGATGCAAACACGTTTTGAATGGATAAAGCTACTTATTTTTAACAAACTACGATTGATATTGATACTTTGGTTTGGCAAGCAGGATGTCATCCTATCTCACTTTGAATGATAGTGTGGCCGAGCTATCCCAGTCGGGAGCACAACAGGCCACATTGTTTACTGTTCAGTTCTTGGATGAACAAGAACAGGCAACTTATGGCAGAATGTAGGAGCACACTTCGCTGGTATTCTTAGTTTATGCTTTTGGGATTGGGTGGGGAGGGGTGCATGGAAAGTTGGCGGCACAGTGATCTCACTGAACAAATTGTGCAGGCAATTTGGGGATTGTAAGATAACTTAAGCAAACTAAACCCTGCTACGTTTTCAGCTCTCAGAAGTACAATGAGTTTCAAGTCATCAGATTGAAGTGTTACTTGTCGTTCAGATGGGTGTCCATTTGGCCTGGGGATTTGGGAACATTGGTAATCATGGAGACCGCTGACTGAAGAGTACACAGTTTTCCCAAGCAACCTGTAGATTTCAGTCAGCATTCTCAAGCTAAACCTTCACATTATCGAATAAATTTTCAACATGAACTATATTATTTTCAAACTCTCCTTGGCAAACTTTTATACAGCCAATTGTTAACGCAGAAAGTAACAGTGTTAAATTTCAATGGAAGTTGTGCCTTTTCCCCTGAGTTACTGTAGATATACTGCCATGTTCAACTGATCATGAAATCTTGTGTGGAAATGCAACCCATGTGTGTCACAGTGGCATCTGAGCATCTTCTATCTCTTTTGCAGGTTAGTTACAACATTCTAGATGTATCCCTGATGTGCCACTACATTCTTTGAATGCAGGCCACTGATCTCCTTCCCTCTGTAGCTTTTGTGTCAAGAAGAACTGTTACTGCTAACTTCTTTCCAATGCAACCTTAATCAATCACACTAAGGTGTTCTTTATGGTGAAGGTCTTGTGATGGAAGTACACCCGGATCTGTAACATTCCAAGAGTCACTTCTACTTGATGTCTGCACAGAGACTGGTGCAGTAGTCTTCTGCAATCCACAGACAGTTCAAGTTAATCTGTGAAAAGAAAATAAGTATATAAATGCATTATTAAAGAGATTCTATTTCAGAGTCAGAAATAGTGCTTTTGTTAAGGCATTAGCAAACGGATAATGAGAACATAAAGCAAGTAATTACTGGTATTTTTATGGACTGAGCTGCACATCTATTCAAGTGAGATGGACAACATAACATTGGAGGGAAGACACTTAGCAGTTTCATGGGTGGATAACACCAAATTGACTTTCACAATCCCCACTATATTCACAAGGCCAACAATTGTACTAAAACACTTCCTGTCTGTAGACTTGTAGCTGCAATAATCCTCCCTCAGTGGGCTGGCTGTTGAATTATCTTTACTGTGCAGCCCTGGATTTGCAAGACTAATAAAATCATAAAAGACTTGATGCTGAGTAAGCTCAACCAATGCATTGCAATCAACAAAGCGAATAGGGTGTTTAATTGCATAGCTAAAACAGTGGAATGTACATCAGGGAAGATAAGGATCATTTTTATAGTGTTCTGGTCACAGTGTGCCTTAAATGCTGAGCTGAATCCGGGCCGTGTCGTTATTATTTTCATTGAGTTTCATGGACCGTTTCTCTTTACCTGGGTCAGTGAGTGTTCATGAGCGAATGTACCAAATTTGCCTTATTAATGATCGAACACACTCCAGTGCTGGACCTCGTGGTCTGATGCTAGCCTGACTCTCCCACTTTCCCTTGCTGTAAGTGCTCATCGCTGCCGTGATGTCCCAAGATAGTGCGGAGTAACTTGGCATGGTTCGTGGCATTTGTCCCAGACATCTCAGCTAACGGGAAACTGGCGAGCTGCTTTGTGGGCAGGGACTTCAGTGTCCTAGTGGATGCAGTGGTATAGAGAGCAGTCCTCTTCCACAGGACCAACAGCGAAGGTCACGACTCTAAACCTTGCCATGCTGATCCAAGGTTGACATCTGAGTCAGTGCACTCTCGATTGCCTGGAGGAACCTGCAGCAATGTCACAGGAAAGTCAATTACCTTTTCCACCCTACCAAGCTAACTGCACCATCTTCTCCCTGGAATCTTGCACTCACTCTACCTCTTGTACTTCAGCCACACCCCAACAAGACTCATGCTCTGCCATTCTCCCTATTGTAGGCAACATCTTCCCTCAGTTGCTCCAAGCTATGGAACCACTAAGTCTGCATGGCTTCTTCAATACCTGGTCACTCACTCAGAAGACCTCTTCATCTTTCCCCCATTTGTACTTTCACTAACAGCTGTACCATCTACTATTATCTCATGTAATCTTTCTATTTCTCTCATTCTAGGAGAAAACAGCCCACAATAAGGCAGAAAGAGACAAGATGGGTGATCGGCTGCCCAACATTTGGCTTCTTATGTTCAGAAAACCGGAACATGGCCACCAAAGCAGCAGAACACCCGTGCTCAGGCTTCTGCAGTGGTAGTAGACACTGCTGTTGACTTACTGTGCAGGGGCCCCCTGACTGAACAAAATGTCCTTGAACAAAAACAGAAATTGCTGGAAAAGCTCAGCAGGCCTGGTAGCATCTGTGGATAGAAATCAGAGTTAACATTTCAGGTTCAGTCACTTTTCTTCAAAACTGATGGTAGCTAGGAAAAGGTTGGTTTTGATGCAGAAGATGGGGTGGCAGTAATGAGTAAATAATAGGTGGAGATGGAGTCTAAAGAGAGAGAAAAACATCATCGTTAGGCACTAATAGCTCCCATCAGCAGCTATTCAATCTCCTGAACTGACTGTTACCCTTTCCTTTGTCTGTTCAATCTTTTTTCCTCTCTCTTTTTCTCTCCACAGATGTTGTCGGATCTGCTGAGATTTTCTATTAATTACTGTTTATGTTTCTGATTGCCAGCATCTGCAGTCCTTTTGATATTTTGTAATCTCCCTTGACTTGGCTAAGAAATCCCTTTACCCACTGAGACATGGGTATCTGCTTGCAACACACGTTGTGTGCTTGCCATGTGCAAGGCTGGCACATGATGTAGATGTAAGACTAATGTGGCACTGAACCATGCAGTTATGTGCATTCCCTCGTGTGATGACTGCTGACGAGCTGCTGGGCGCTGCATGTGTGTGCGTGTGTTTGTACTTCACCAAAAGGAAAGACAGAAGTTGCAAGTCCATAAACTGCAGTTGAAATGCACAGTGAGATGCAAAGGGAATGAGGTGCAAAGTGAGTGAGATGCGCCATGATAAGGCAGAGAAGTTGGAATGTGTCAGAGGCTAACATTTGTGGATGTGGCCTGTGTGGGGCCACTGCCAATGATGCCTGATAATTTTGGTGCTAGGTGTTCAAGTTGGAGGTCCAAACAAATAAGTAACAATCTGGAACCACCAGGCCCCCAACTAAACTTTTATAACAGGACTTCTTGATGTCTAGTTTCAGTCCAGCTATTGAGAAAATAGGAACTTGTGTATTAGTATGGTGACATGAGGTAGTAATGAAGGTAAGGAGTGATCATCCCTGGTTTCTTGCCACTCACTGGTGAGAATCGCATCCAGATGTCTGGGATGAGTTCGAAAACTCGTCTCCAAGTTGAAACAGGCTTCACTCAACATCTGATGTGACTCTCCCAAATTTTGCACTGCAGCCAATGAGAAGATTTTCCCCACTGTGTCACCTCTGTTTGGCAAGAAACAAGTGGGATGATGAAGCATTTGAGGTACTTCAGAGAAGTGTCAATAGGTTGAACCTCAAATCTTATGGGCCTGCGTTATAAGCAAAGACTGAGAGATGCAAAATTTTCAACTGGAAAGGAGATATTTGGATGATGATTTTGTGGATGTATTCAAGACTAGTTAAGAAATTGTGCAAGTTAATCTATAACAAAATATTAAAGTTAACTATGGGAGTAGAGAAAGTAGAAAGAGTTACATTAGTGAAATATTATTTCAGCCCTTATATCCTGAGTGCACTCACAAATACATTAACAACCAATTTAAGATAATCAGACAAGCTCAGTACATGGCCCTTTCACACACGTGAGAAGTGATGCATGTTCATATACAGGAACTAGCTCTCTGCAAACTGAGGACAAAGTTCAACTTTACACATTTCCTAAATTACCAAAGTACTTGGTGAGTCTATTTCTTTCTCCATGCTAACACCTCAGCCAATCAGATTCAGCGTGCCAACCAATTCTGCACCGTTTTCTATTGTAGCATACGTTGTTGAGATTGTTTGAAATTGGGTTTTCTTGCATTTGTCCTGATGAGTTCAAAACTAAAATATTTGGCAACATTTTCAACAATATCAGAAAATTATTTCCTGTACACAGAGAGTTCAGTGTGAATAAACCTCCAGACAACTTTAGCTAAAAAGCATAGCATAGATCTGCCAACATAGCCTCATTCCCTAAGCACAGATCTTCCATACAAATATCACAATTAGGCTTTAGTTACATTCAGCTTGAAAAATTGAACCTCATCAATGTGTTTTCTTTTATATAATATGTTCATGGGATGCGGGCTTTGTTGGCTAGGATAGTGTTTACCTGATTGTCCAGAGGGCAGTTAAGAGTCAATCACAATGCTGTGGGTCTGCAGTCAGATATAGGCCAGACCATATAAGAATAGCAGATTTCCTTCTTTAAAAGACATTGGTAAACTAGATGGGCTTTCAGGATTACCAACAGTGGTCACATGTTTGCCATTAGACTAGCTTTTATTCTGGATTTTTTGAAGTACAAATAACAACATCTACAATGGTGAATTTGAACTCATTAGCCTGGTACTCTAGATTATCAAAGAACAAAGAACAAAGAAAATTACAACACAGGAACAGGCCCTTCGGCCCTCCAAGCTTGCGCTGATGGAGATCCTCTGTCTAAACCTGTCACCTATTTTCTAAGGGTCTGTACCCCTTTGCTCCCTGCCCACCCATGTACCTGTCCAGATACATCTGAAAAGACACTATCATGCCTGCGTCTACCACCTCCGCTGGCAACGCGTTCCAGGCACACCCCACCCTCTGTGTAAAGAACTTTCTGCACATATCTCCCATAAATGTTCCTCCTCTCACTTTGAACTCATGACCCCTAGTAATTGAGTTCCCCACTCTGAGAAAAAGCTTCTTGTTATCCACTTTGTCTATACCCCTCGTGATTTTGTAGACCTCAACCAGGTGACCCTCAATCTCCATCTTTCTAATGAAAATAATCCTAATCCTTTCTTCATATCTAGCACCCTCCATACCAGGCAACATCCTGGTGAACTTCCTCCGCACCCTCTCCAAAGTATCCACATCCTTTTGGTAATGTGGTGACCAGAACTGTACGCAGTACTCTAAATGTGCCTGAACCAAAGTCTTATACAACTGTCACATGACCTCCCAACTCTTGTACTCAATATCCCGTCCGATGAAGGAAAGCATGCCGTATGCCTTCTTGACCACCCTATTGACCTGCATTGCCACCATCAGGGAACAGTGGGCCTGAACACCTAGATCTCTCTGTACATCAATTTTCTCCAGGACTTTTCCATTTACTGTACAGTTCGCTCTTGAATTAGATCTTCCGAAATGCATCACCTCGCATTTGCCCGGATTGAACTCCATCTGCCATTTATCTGCCCAACTCTCCAATCTATCTATATTCTGTTGCATTCTCTGACAGTCTCCTTCACTATCTGCTCCTCCACCAATTTTCATGTCATCTACAAATTTGCTAAATGAGCAGATGATTGCAATTTAGTTGGTGTATTATAATAGCTTAGATTGATCAAAGTCACAGATTTGAAGTACCTTCCTCCAAATTTCTATCATTTCTGTAATATTACCACAATGCCACCATCTCCTATATTAACCATCTCGACATCATTAAATTACTTCTCGGACAGGGAATACCAGTACAAAAACAGAAATTGCTGGAAAGGTTCAGCTGATCTGGTGGCATCTGTGGAGAAAAATCAGAGCTAAACTTTCAGGTCCAGTGATTGTTCCTCAGAGTCGAATATTCATTTCCATGTTACTTAAGAATACCAAGGAGGGGCAGAGGAACCATCAGCTAATTTATTGTGCTGGAACTTTTCAACATTTCCTTTTCTTGCCAAATCAGATTTAATATGCTATTAATCCTACATGCCTAAATCTTCTTAAAGAACTTCAAATCTGTGACTTTAATCAGTCTAAGCTATTTATAATACATCAACTAAATGGCAATCATCTGCTCATTTAGTTTCTTCCCCAAAGAATTCACTTCGAGGATGGGTGACCTGTTTCTAGGTTCTTTTTCATTGCTTCTGCTAATCTTTGTGATCCTCAGATGAACTTTACCACTGCAGTATATAATTGCTGCTGTACTCAACAGCCACAGCTGTAGTAAGTTTCTGTGACTTGAGGAGATCTGGCTCAAATTCAACAAGTATACGTTGAAGTTCGAGTTACAGACACTATGATGCATCAGGAAGAGAAGCAGTTACTTGGATGTTTTGTGACACACATATGAACAAAGAACAAGTGAAAGATGCCCTTCAAGTCAGCTTAGCTGTTCAATGAGATCATAGGTGGTCTACCACCCCTTTTGAAGTTGAGAATTTCAAAGACTCTCAACCCTGAGAGGAAAAAGAGGTTTCCTTATTTCTAACTGAAATGGGTAAACAATTATTTTTAAACAGTGACTCATAATTCTAGATTCTCCCTTAGTTGTTCCAGAAGTTAGTCACACACCTCATCTGATTTGATCAGCGGTCAGGGGTAGGACGGTGCAAAATGCAAGTGAGGTAGATATGGCAACCCAGAAGTAGAAGTGAAGAAGACTCATTTGTTACAATTGTCTATAGGTTTGTAACTTTCTAGATACTGCTATGTGTAGGAGTCTGGAGGTTCCAAATTGACATGAACTGTGGCAAAATAAAGAAGTTATGGATAATATTATATTTGAGAAAAACTGTAAAAATCTGCAAATATTAGTAATAGGTCAGAACATAGATAGATTTTTTAAAAAATGCTTTGATGACAAAACTTGCCACAATGAGAGCATTTTTGTCAAACAAACAGCACTCTCCTCTTGGACACAGGGTGAGGCTGGATGAACACAGCAGGCCAAGCAGCATCAGAGGAGCAGGAAAGCATGGTGTTTCGGGTCAGGACCCTCCTTCAGATGCTGCCTGGCCTGCTGTGTCCATCCAACCTCACACTGTGTTATCTCAGATTCTCCAGCATCTGCAGTTCCTACTATCTGTCTCTTCTTGGACAGTTTGGATGCTGTTGATCCTTTACTTTGGGATTTCTTGTGTATCATCCTGATTATTACAAGGAGCAAATGTTCAACAAAATGTGTCAATTTTCAGCAATATTTACATTCTGTATTACCAAAAGGCTATTTAGATATGGAAAGGTTAACTGAGTGGGCTAAAAAATTGCTTGATGGAGCTTAATGTATTGGAAAATAATCCACTATTTAGTGGTCCATTTTGGCTGAAGAATAGAAGTGTGGTTTATTATTTAAATGGAGAGAAATGGTAGAATTCTATAGTACGGAAGGATTTTGTGGATGGAAATGACTAGTACAAGGGGGCATAATTTTAAGGTGATTGGAGGAAGGTATAGGGGAGATGTCAGAGGTAGGTTCTTCACACAGAGAATGATGGGCGTGTGGAATGTGCTGCCGGCAGTGGTAGTGGAGTCAGATACTTTAGAGGCTTTTAAGCGACTCTTGGGTAGGCACATGGAGGATAGTATAATGTAGGGAATGCAGGGTAGATTGATCTTCATAGGATAACAGGTTGGCACAACATGGCGGGCCAAAGGCCCGTATTGTACTGTTCTATGTTCTATTTGCAATGTTCTGGTACATGAATCACAATATGTCAGGGTGCAATTACAATAAGTAATTTAGAAGGCAAACGGAATATTCCTTTTTTTCTGCAAGGGGAATGGAATATGAATGCACAAAGTTCTACTAGGCACTGGTAAAACTGGGGCTGAATTTTCCCAAATCCTGAAGGATATGGGTAATTATGAATCAGTTGAGAAAACATGGCCAGATTGTTAAATTAAGATTCTTGATGTTGAGAAGAAAAGTCAGATCTATGCACCAAAGATTGAAATGGCGAGATGGAAATCTAGTTTGAGAATGGTCTATTTGGATGCATGTTCTCTCATTAGTCCTCAATCACAGTTCCATTACACACAATTTTCCATTCTCCCTTGTGGTGAAGAGAAACTAGACAGCACTTAGCGGTCCCAGCATGCAGTTTGCTCCTCTGGGCCTCCATCTTGACCAGTGGCCCCCAACATCTCAGGGTACTTGTGTACAGTGAACACCTGAACCTTTTGTCCATGGAAATTAGCATAGGACATGCATCAACTTCACTGCATCACCTTGGCACATCTCTGACTCACTCACAAGATAGTTCACCAGTTCCATACTGCACTTTGGAGTGCATTGATGCCTTTAATAGCGCTGCTACTGCAAGACAACTTTACATGCACAGTCAAGCATTTATCTCATAGATTGGCGCATGGCGTAAGTGCTTGACTTAATCTTTTAGTGCTCACTCACTCTACACCCACTTGGATTCTCATAGCACCTTTGCATTGCCTTGCCTTTTTGTGCATTTTGAAGTTAGAGACCTACCATACTTCTGCATTGCCTTGCTTTTTAGTACAGATGCAAAGTCAAGCAGCTTGTCATGGTTCTCAGTAGTGATCAGCTAAGGGGACAGACATGCTGTCGGCTACAGAAGGTTTGACTTATAAGGAAAGGCTGGATAGGCTGGGACTTTTTTCACCGGACCGTAGGAGTTTGAAGGTGACCTCGTAGAAGTTTATAAAACAATTATAGAGTTGATGGAAGCTGTCCTTTCCCTCAGATGGGGAATTTCGAGACTAGGGGACACATTGTTAAGGTGAGAGGAGAGAGAGTTAAAAAAGACATGAGACAATTTTTTTTTACACAGAGGGTGGTTGGTATGTGGAACGAACTTCCTGATGAAGTGGTGGATATGGGTACAATTACAACGTTTCAAAGACATTTGGATGGACATATGATTAGAAAAGATTTGGAGGGATATGGACCAGGAGCAGGCAGGTGGGATTCGTTTCATTTGAGATTATGTTCAGTATGGGCTGGTTGGGCCAAAAGGTCTGTTTCCCTGTTGTATGATTCTATATTGCTTTCAATACCATATTACACCTGCAGCACCTTACTTGGCAGACATAGTGAAAGTACCAATGACCATGTGTCAAAGTCTCAGAGAAGCAGTCTTGAATCAAGGCAAGGGGAACTGTCAACAGTTGGGGCTGGCTGGGGGTGCAGGCACAGTCCTTTCTTTATATTCTTTCTCAGGAGGAAGGCATTGCTGGCTGGATCAGCATTTATTGCCCATCCCTAACTGCCCAGAGGGCATATGAGAGTAAACAACATTGCTGTGGGTCTGGAGTCACATGGAGACCAGACCAGGTAAGGGTGGCAGTTTCCTTCCCTAAAGGACATTCATGAACCATATGGTATTTTCCTGGCAATCAACAACACTTTCACAGTCATCATTAGATTCTTAATTCCAGATTTATTTTTATATACAATTCAAAATCCACCGTCTCTCATGGCAGGACTCAAACCCAGGTTCCAGAACACAACTTGGGTCTCTAGATTAACAGGGCAGTGATAATACCACTAGGCCATCTCCTCTGCACACTTAGTTAATGGCGTCATCCCTTACCAGTCCAGTTGCTTGCCCACACTCGGTCAGGCACTAAGGGCAGTCGGGGTTGAGGCTTCTGTATCATTACTGTCTGGGAGAGTGCCACAGTCAGTGCTGCAGGTCCAGTGTAACAATATTCAGCAATGTTAGTGGTAGCTTATTCCAAAGCTGCGCAGAGATCTGACAAGGATCCAAAAAGCTCATTAGTTGCGGCTGTTTTTCAAAGTTGGTCACAGTGAGTCCTAAGCAATGACAAGATGTGACACTACACTGAAAAACAGACACAGCACAAAAATTGTTGCGCATTAAAGACGAATAGCTTGCGTAGCCGGATTCTTGTCGGTGTAGTTACTATGGGAGTTGATCAAATAGGTCATGTACAGAGGTAATACTTTACAAATGGAATAATTTATTTGTAACCCGTGCCATCCTGGTGCCCCCAAAAACTTTTCATTTTAATCTCCCCACCACTATGTGCACTATGAAATGTTACTTGTGATTGGCAATGCATGGCTGAGCGCAAGGCCAGGATTTAAATTTGGTGCCAGAAGAAGCCATCCCAGAAGGTGGTGTGTACTTTCATCAGTGGGGAACCACAACTTTAGCAAAAGCATGCCAGTGAAGTGTGGCACCTGCCTTAATGAGGCGAACAGTGTAAAATTGCATGAGACATCTCGTGAGAGGTCATGGAGAGAAATCCTCCACAACACTCTCTGAAACTGACATTTGGCTGATGTCTAGTAAAGCTCAGCCCATACCTTATTTGACAAAGGATATGATTGCATCACAAGCAAATTGTAGATTTGCTTGACTGATTCCTAGAATGAAGGGTGTATCTGATGGAAAAAAGGGTTGTGGAATTTAAAAGAATCTGAGGTGATCTTATTCAACCATATGAGATCTTGAAAGCACACATCGGGAAATGTCTTTCAGAATCCCCTCAATGTTGGAGACTGTAAATCTAGGGTAAAGTTTAAGTGTAAGAGTCTCCCTTTTAAGATGGAGATTAGATTTTTTAATGTCAGATGATCATTAGTCTGTTGTGCTTCCTCTCCAGAAAGCTCAGGAGGCTGGGCCACTGAACTTATTCAAGGCTGAGTGAGATAGATTCTTGATAGACAGAAGGTCTGCATAGATAGACAGCCTGCAGCAAAATGGAATTGTGAGCATGAGTTGAGCAGGGCCGAGTGGCCTGCTCCTGATTCTATGATCATAACTGTCTTCATTCATTTAACGTATGGGTTGATTTACCTGACTTTTTATTTATTTTCATGTCTACCTTCTTTGAGAAAGCTTCACTAGTCATTGAGGTCCTATCAATGTCACTTAGAGATTGTTGATTTCCTTGGTTAGGTTGAGGGCAAGGCTAGTAGGTGCAGGAAATGCTGGATGATGAGAAAAATTGAGGTCTTTGACAAGAAAAAGAAGGGAGCGAATGTCAAATATAGACATCAGGGATCAAGTGAATCCCTACAAGAGTGTAAAGGCAGAAGGAGTATATTTAAGAGGGAAATCATGAGGGCAAAAAGGGGACATGAGGTAGCTTTGGCAAATAGGGCCAGGGAGAATCCAAAGGGATTCTACAAATACATTAAGGACAAAAGAGTAACAAGGGAGAGAATGGGGCCCTTAAAGATCAGCAGGGCTGCCTATATGTGGGACTGCAGGAGATGGGGGAGATACTAAATGAATATTTTGTATCAACATTTACTGTAGAGAAGGATTATGGAAGATAGAGAACTTGAGGGAGAAAGGAGAGACATCTTGAAAAATGACCATATTACACAGGAGGAGGTGATAGACGTCTTAAAGCACACAAATGTGGATAAATCCGTTGGGATCTGATCAGGTGTACCCTAGAACTATGTGGGAATTGAGAAATGTGATTGCTGTGCCCCTTGCTGTGATATTTGTATCATTGATAGCCACAGGTGAGGTGCCAGAAGGCTGGAGGTTGGCTAATGTGGTGCCACTATTTAAAAAGGTGGTAAGGAAAAGCCAGGGAACTTTAGACGAGTGATAGTAGGAACTACAGATGCTGGAGAATCTGAGATAACAAAGTATAGAGCTGAATGAACATAGCAGGCCAAGCAGCATCAGAGGAGCAGGAAATCGGACGTTTCGGGCCTAGACCCTTCTTCAGAAATTAGAATTCTGAAGAAGGGTCTAGGTCTGAAACGTCAGCCTTCCTGCTCCTCTGATGCTGCTTGGCCTGCTATGTTCATCCAGCTCTACACCTTGTTATCTTTAGACGAGTGAGCCTCGTATCTGTGGTGAGCATGTTGTTGGAGGGAATCCTGAGGGATAGGATTTAGATGTGTTTGGAAAGGCAAGGATGGGGGTGGAGAGTTGCTGTTCAGACTGGAGGCCTGTAAGCAGCAGGGTGCTACAAGGATCAGTGTTGGATCCACTGCTTGTTGTCATTTATATAAATGATTTGCCTGTGAACATAGGAGGCATGGTTAGTAAGTTTGCAGATGAGGATAAAATTGGAGGTGTAGCGAACAGCAAAGGAGTTACCTCATAACACAACGGGATCTTGCTCAGATGGGCCAACGGTCCGAGGGGTGGCAGATGGAGTATCATTTAGATAAATGTGAGGTGCTGCATGTTGGAAAGGCAAATCAGGACAGGACCTATACACTTAATGTTTACGTTCTGTGGAGTGTTGGTGAACAATGAGACATCGGAGTGCAGGTTCATAGTTCCTTGAAAGTAGAGTCCCAGGTAGACAAGATAGTGAAGAAGGTGTTTGGTATGCTTGCTTTTATTGGTCAGTGCATTGAGGATAGGAGTTGAAAGATCATGTTGTGGCTGTGTAGGACATTGGTTAGGTCACTTTTGGAATACTGTATGCAATTCTGGTTTCCCCGCTGCAGGAAGGATGTTGTGAAACTTGAAATACTTGCAAGAATATTGTCACATTTGGAGTGTTTGAGCTACAGGGAGAAGCTGAATAGGCTGGGGTTACTTTCCCTGGAGTGTCAGAAGCTGAGGGCTAAACTTATAGAAGTTTTTAAAATCATGAGGGACATGGATCGGGTAAATAGACAAGGCCTTTCCCCAGGATGGTGGAGTCCAAAAGTCCACTAGGGGGCATTGGTGCAAGGTAAGAGGGGTAAGATTTAAAAGAGACTTAAGGATCAACTTTTCCAAGCACAGTGGGGTGCGTGTATGGAATCAGCTGCCAGAGGAAGTGGTGGAGGCTGGTACAATTTCAACATTTAAAAGGCATCTGGATGGGCACAGAAATAGGAAGTGTTGACAGCAAGAAGGGCCAAATACTGGCAAATGGGACTAGGTTAGTTTAGGATATCTGGTCAGCATGTGGGAGTTGGACTGAAGGGCCTGTTTCCGAGCTGTACAGCTCTATAACTCTAAGTTCTTGAAGTTATGTGGTGTGTAAGTGCCTTGTTATATATAGTTCTACAAGTTTCTTTGTAATACAGATTAAACCAAACCACAGCAGATTATAAATTGGTTGGCTGGGCACAGAAAATGGCATTATTGCTGAACCCACAAATAATTCCTTGCACATGCAAAAAAATGGGAGCTCAGGCTGAGGAGGGAGTCAAGTTGGGTCAGTCCAGAGATGAGTTAGAGGGAACTGTGACCAAGATTGAGGAAGGCTGAGGGAAGATTCAGGGAGGGATAAATAGAGGGCATGTGAGAGAATGAGAGCCAATTGCCCAGGAAGAAGATAATAAAATGTGAGGCTGGATGAACACAGCAGGCCAAGCAGCATCTCAGGAGCACAAAAGCTGACGTTTCGGGCCTAGACCCTTCATCAGAGAGGGGGATGGGGTGAGGGTTCTGGAATAAATAGGGAGAGAGAGGGAGGCGGACCGAAGATGGAGGGAAAAGAAGATAGGTGGAGAGGAGAGGATAGGTAGGGAGGTAGGGAGGGGATAGGTCAGTCCAGGGAATACGGATAGGTCAAGGAGGTGGGTTGAGGTTAGTAGGTAGGAGATGGAAGTGTGGCTTGGGGTGGGAGGAAGGGATGGGTGAGAGGAAGAACAGGTTAGGGAGGCAGAGACAGGCGGGGCTGGTTTTGGGATGCAGTGGGGGGTGGGGGTGAGCTGGGCTGGTTGTGTGATGCGGGGGGGGGAGGGGATGAACTGGGCTGGTCTTGGGATGCGGTGGGGGAAGGGGAGATTTTGAAGCTGGTGACGTCCACATTGATGCCATTGGGCTGCAGGGTTCCCAAGCGGAATATGAGTTGCTGTTCCTGCAACCTTCGGGTGGCATCATTGTGGCACGGCAGGAGGCCCATGATGGACATGTCATCTAAAGAATGGGAGGGGGAGTTGAAATGGTTCGCAACTGGGAGGTGCAGTTGTTTGAAGTGAACCGAGCGGAGGTGTTCTGCAAAGCGGTCCCCAAGCCTCCGCTTGGTTTCCCCAATGCAGACGAAGCCACACTGGGTACAATGGATACAGTATACCACATTGGCAGATGTGCAGGTGAACCTCTGCTTAATATGGAAAGTCATCTTGGGGCCTGGGATGGGGGTGAGGGAGGAGGTGAGGGGGCAAGTTTAGTATTTCCTGCAGTTGCAGGGGAAGGTGCCGGGTGTTGTGGGGTTGGAGGGCAGTGTGGAACGAACAAGGGAGTCACAGAGAATGTGGTCTCTCCGGAAGGCAGACAAGGGTGGGGATGGAAAAATAGCTTGGGTGGTGGGGTCGGATTGTAGATGGCGGAAGTGTCAGAGGATGATGCGTTGTATCCGGAGGTTGGTGGGGTGGTGTGTGAGAACGAGGGGCATCCTCTTTGGGCGGTTGTGGTGGGGGTGGGGTATGAGGGATGTGTTGCGGGAAATGCGGGAGACGCAGTCAAGGGCGTTCTCAACCACTGCGGGGGTAAAGTTGCGGTCCTTGAAAAACTTGGACATCTCGGATGTGCGGGAGTGGAATGCCTCATCCTGGGAGCAGATGTGGCAGATGCTGAGGAATTGGGAATAGGGGATGGAACTTTTGCAGGAGGGTGGGTGGGAGGAGGTGCATTCTCAGTAGCTGTGGGAGTTGGTGGGCTTGAAATGGACATCAGTTACAAGCTGGTTGCCTGAGATGGAGACTGAGAGGTCCAGGAAGGTAAGGGTTGTGCTGGAGATGGCCCAGGTGAACTGAAGGTTGGGGTGGAAGGTGTTGGTGAAGTGGATGAACTGTTCAAGCTCCTCTGGGGAGCAAGAGGCGGTGCCGATACAGTCATCAATGTAACGGAGGAAGAGGTGGGGTTTGGGGCCTGTGTAGCTTTGGAAGAGGGATTGTTCCACATAACCTACAAAGAGGCAGGCATAGCTGGGGCCCGTGCGGGTGCCCATGGCCACCGCCTTTGTCTGTAGGAAGTGGGAAGAATCGAAAGAGAAGTTGTTGAGGGTGAGGACGAGTTCGGCTAGGTGGATGAGGGTGTCGGTGGAGGGTGACTGGTTTGGCCTGCAGGACAGGAGAAGCGGAGGGTCTTGAGGCCGTCTGCACGTGGAATACAGGTTTATAGGGACTGGACGTCCATGGTGAAAATGGAGGTGTTGGGGGCCAGGAAATTGGAAGTTCTGGAGGAGGTGGAGGGTGTGGGTGGAGTCACGGATGTACGTAGGGAGTTCCTGGGCCAAAGGGGAGAAAATGGAGTCCAGATAGGTGGAGATCGGTTCAGTGGGGCAGGGACAGGCTGAGACAATGGATTGACCAGGGCAGGCAGGTTTGTGGATTTTGGGAAGGAGATAGAAACGGGCTGTGCGGGGTTGGGGAACAATGAGGTTGGAGGCTGTGGGTGGGAGGTCCCCTGAGGTGATGAGGTCATGAATGGTGTTGGAGATGATGGTTTAGTGCTCAGGGGTGGTGTGATGATGTTCTTGAAGGACTGCAACTTTCCCCCCACAGTGGTCGAGAACGCCCTTGACCGCGTCTCCCGCATTTCCCGCAACACATCCCTCACAGCCTGCCCCTGGCACAACTGCCTAAAGAGGATCCCCCTCATTCTCACACACCACCCCACCAACCTCCAGATACAACGCATCATCCTCCGACACTTCCGCCATCTACAATCCGACCTCACCACACAAGCTATTTTTCCATCCCCACCCTTGTCTGCTTTCCGCAGAGACCACTCTCTCCGCGACTCCCTTGTTCGCTCCACACTGCCCTCCAACCCCAACACACCCGGCACCTTCCCCTGCAACTGCAGGAAATGCTACACTTGCCCCCACACCTCCTCCCTCACCCCCATCCAAGGCCCCAAGATGACTTTCCACATTAAGCAGAGGTTCACCTGCACATCTGCCAATGAGGTATACTGTATCCATTGTACCCAGTGTGGCTTCGTCTGCATTGGGGAAACCAAGCGGAGGCTTGGGGACCGCTTTGCAGAACACCTCCGCTCGGTTCACAACAAACAACTGCACCTCCCAGTCGGAAACCATTTCAACAACCCCTCCCATTCCTCAGACGGCACGTCCATCATGGGCCTCCTGCCGTGCCACAATGATGCCACCCGAAGGTTGCAGGAACAGCAACTCATATTCCGCTTGGGAACCCTGTAGCCCAATGGTATCAATGTGGACTTCACAAGCTTCAAAATCTCCCCTCCCCCACAGCATCCCAAGACCAGCCCAGTTCATCCCCTCCCCCCACTGCATCACACAACCACCCCAGCTCATCCCCTCCTCCCACTGCATCACAAAACCAGCCCAGCCTGTCTGTGCCTCCCTAACCTGTTCTTCCTCTCACCCATCCCTTCCTCCCACCCCAAGCCACACCTCCATCTCCTACCTACTAACCTCATCCCACCTCCTTGACCAGTCTGTCTTCCCCGGGCTGACCTATCCCCTCCCTACCTCCCCACCTATACTCTCCTCTCCACCTATCTTCTTTTTTCTCCATCTTCAGTCCGCACCCCCCTCTCTCCCTATTTATTCCAGAACCCTCACCCCATCCCCCTCTCTGATGAAGGTTCTAGGCCCGAAACATCAGCTTTTGTGCTCCTAAGATGCTGCTTGGCCTGCTGTGTTCATTCAGCTCCACCATTTGTTATCTTGGATTGTCCAGCATCTGCAGTTCCCATTATCTCTGGCTGTGGAAGAAGTCACGTCACTTCAATAAGATTTGCCTCATTTGGGAGTCATGAGCTCCTGTATATGATTAAATTTGCTGTATTTTGATCCAGCACAGCATAAATAGTTTTTCATTATTTTCAAAACTTTCTTGCAGTTGCACACTAAAGTACAGAAATAGTTTTACTTTCATCTCTTTCAAAAAGTTTAAGCATAGATTGGTAAAAGATTTTCTGGTCCTGTACCAACAGCCCTTTGATAACTCATTCTTCAAAATCTAGAATCAACTGTGTTTGTCAGACTTTATTTAAACATTCCTTCTTAAACCTGCATTTTATCAACATCCTTGGATACTCTGAGCTTGTATCCATTTGTCTGACTAGTTTATTCTATTTTGAATCATTTTTCTAAAACTAAACTGTTCAAAAGTAGTTTTATCATTGACCTTACTTCTGTCTACTACTGTCTACCTCAATTTGGATCTCCCTCCATTGTTTCCACATCTTTCCTTCTGTTCTGAGTTAGAACATAGATAGAACATAGAACATTGCAGCACAGTACCGGTCATTCGGCCCTCAATGTTGTGCCAACCTGTCATACTGATCTCAAGCCCATCTAACCTACACTATTCCATGTACGTCCATATGCTTGTCCAATGACGACTTAAATGTACCTAAAGTTGGCGAATCTACTACCGTTGCAGGCAAAGCGTTCCATTCCCTTACTACTCTGAGTAAGGAAACTACCTCTGACGTCTGTCCTATATCTTTCACCCCTCAATTTAAAGCTATGCCCCCTCATGCTCACCGTCACCATCCTAGGAAAAAGGCTCTCCCTATCCACCCTATCTAACCCTCTGATTATTTTATATGTTTCAATTAAGTCACCTCTCAGCCTTCTTCTCTCTAATGAAAACAGTCTCAAGTCCCTCAGCCTTTCCTCATAAGACCTTCCCTCCATACCAGGCTGCATCCTAGTAAATCTCCTCTGCACCCTTTCCAAAGCTTCCACATCCTTCTTATAATGCAGTGACCAGAACTGTACACAATATTCCAAGTGCAGCCGCACCAGAGTTTTGTACAGCTTCACCATAACCTCTTGGTTCCGGAACTCGATCCCTCTATTAATAAAAGCTAAAACACTGTGCGCCTTCTTAACAGCCCTGTCAACCTGGGTGGCAACTTTCAAGGATCTCTGTACATGGACACTGAGATCTCTCTGCTCATCTACACTACTAAGAATCTTACCATTAACCCTGTACTTTGCCTTCTGGTTACTCCTACCAAAGTGCATCGCCTCACACTTGTCTGCATTAAACTCCATTTGCCACCTCTCAGCCCAGCTCTGCAGCTTATCTATGTCTCTCTGCAACTACAACATCCTTCGTCACTATCCACAACTTCACCGATCTTACTGTCATCTGCAAATTTACTAACTCATCCTTCTACGCCCTCATCCAGGTCATTTATAAAAATGACAAACAGCAGTGGACCCAACACCGATCCTTGCGGTACACCACTAGTAACTGGTCTCCAGGATGAACATTTCCCATCAACTACCAGCCTCTGTCTTGTTTCAGCAAGCCAATTTCCGATCCAAACTGCTATTTCTCCCACAATTCCATTCCTCCACATTTTGTACAATAGCCTATTGTGGGGAACCTTATCGAACGCCTTGCTGAAATCCATATACACCACATCAACACGTTTACTCTCATCTACCTGTCTGGTCACCGTCTCAAAGAACTCAATAAATTTTGTGAGGCACGACCTTCCCTTCATAAAACCGTGCTGACGTTCAAACTGAACTCTTCCCCTTTTGCGCGCTACCACTCCAGTGAAAACCCACCCTTATGAGATCTACATGAAATTTAAAATGAGAAGAAGTGTTTTTTTCCAACCAGTTGGTGGACCAGAGCAAGTGTTCAGTTTGACAGGCAAACTATGCTTCTCCCTCAGCAATTGCTAAACTGCTCACTATTTAGTACATTTTGTGTTCTCTTACATTGAAAAGCAGACTGTGGCAAAAGTAAAACAGATGGGCACAAGTCAGGGTCTGTTTAGGTTAACATGTTGGATTTGGGCAAATTTTCATGATATGTGCTTTGCATTTATTTTGTGGGATTTTCAATGATTCTGAAGATTGTACAAATCCTCGCCAAGCTATATTCGGAGGGATGATAGACAGGAATAAATGGTAAGTGCTCATAAAACCACCAAAATGGTGGCACAATGGCTCAGTGCTTCACACTGCTGCCTCAAAGTGCCAGGGGCCTGCGTTCAATTCCACCCTCGGGCAACTGTCTGTGTGCAGTTTACACATTCTGTTTCTGTGTGGGGTTCCCCCGGGTGCTCCAGTTTCCTCCCACAGTCCAAAGATGTGCAGGTTAGGTGGATTAGTCATGTTAAATAGCCTGTAGTGTTCAAGGATGTTTGGGTTAGATGTAGGGTAGGGAGCTGGGGCTAGGTCTGGGTGGGATGCTCTTCAGAGAGGCAGTGTGGAATTGTTGGGCTGAATGTCGCATTTCTACACTGTGGTGATTCTATGAAAACAAAAAAATCTGAATGAGCTCCATTAATACTAACTAATTTATCGGACAGTAGACTAAACTATCTTAGGGCATCATGGAACTGTAATTTTGATCACAAAATAGACAGTTTTGAATGGAATGATGATGACGGTGCTATGACATTCCCAAAGTTATGTCAATAGTGCCATATTTAAAACCCAGCCACACGTCACTTCGGGTGCTGCAAGCCAGAAAATGCTCTGCATACTGTAATACCTAAACCTCAACATTTAAGACTTGGCCCAGAGGAATGAAACTTACTCCCTCCTTGCTCTCAAACACATTTTTTTGCCAAGTCAGCTTGTCTTAATTTTAGTCACTTCTCTGTTTCTTCACCACAATACCCATCTTTAATTGCTCACGCGAAATTTAGCTTTCAGTAATGGCACAGGATAGACTTCACCACACAGCACACACTACTAATCACTCCCAAATATTTTATGTTTTAAAAGTCAAACTTTTACTATTCTTAAACTATATTTATCTTTGAATTTATCAGGTACTCAGGGTGTCACAACTGTGACAAATTAAGTCAGGTAGGTCTACAGTTATGTGCAGATGTAAAATGCTGTTCAAGAGGATTGCAGGTTTGGTCAAGGTACTTCATGCAGCTGGGTTCCAGGTCAAACTACACAACTAATACCACATTTTGAGATAGCAAGAACTGCTGATGCTGGAGTCAGAGATAACACAGTGTAGGGCTGGAGGAGCACAGCGGCCCAGGCAGCATCAGAGCACCAGGAGTATTGACATTTCAGGTTGGGACCCTTCTTCAGAAAATTGGGGGCAGTATTGTGGCCTCACAGGGATCCCAGGTTCGATTCCAGCCTCGGGCAACTGTCTGTGTGGAGATTGCACATTCTCCCCGTGTCTGCTTGGGTTTCCTCTGGGTGCTCCGGTTACCTCCCACAGTCCAAAGATGCGCAGGCTAGGTGGATTGGCCAGGCTAAATTACCCATATTGTTGAGGGATGTGTGGGTTATGGGGGGATGAGTCTGGGTGGGGTGTTCAAGGGCCAGTATGGACTTGTTAGGCTGAAGGGCCTGTTTCTACACTGTAGTGCTTCTATGACTCTATGACATCTTTCAAAGGACTGTTCCCTTTTTAATATTTAAAAGATCAATTTTTTTTCCAAATTCATAAAGGAAATTTAACACATGAAACACATTTATATCATCCATAATGCTATCTTACTTTCTCAGTTAGTTTTTTTGGGATGATAGTAATAGTGATTCTGAATTATATCATGACTCAGAACAGAAACCAAACTCTGATTGGCTGTGAGCTTATCAAATGGTGTGCTAGATGGCTTAAAATGGAATACTCTTGCACCTACTTCATGTGTTTGTAAGAAGCATGTCCATTAAAGGTTTAAGCATTAACAACTTTTGCAGCTTCAGCTGCAGGTTACAATTTCTGTAAAGGACACGCCACTGAATGATCAGCAATGCAACAGAACTAAAATACTGTGGATGCTAAAAATCTGAAATAAGAACTCAGCGGGTCTGGCAGCAGATCTGCGGATAGAAAAACACCAGTCATGTTTTGAGTCTAGTTCTGGGAACTGGCAAGTGATGGGAACCGGCAAGTGATGGGAACCTTGCTTTACTAATACACCCTGATGCAGCCAAGATCATGGAATATTTCAGTGCAAAAGGAAGCCATTTGACCTGCCAGGTCTATATTAGCTCTCTGGAAGAGCAGTCCGCCTGTTTCAGTGTTCCAATTTTTCCGTAACTTTCTTCCTTTGTCTTTTACAAACAGTTAAAAAAAATTGGAATGTCAAATGCCCAATTATAAGTAGTAACTTCTATGTGAACCAAATCTCCAAAGATTTAAATAAAATTGTATTATACTTATTTTCTGCTCTTAAAAAAAATCTGAAGCCTAACATAAATATGTCTCAGTGACTAATCTCCAACTGAATGAACTAAGCGAAAAAAAAAATCAAGCCAGGTTTCATTATGGTACTGATTTGTCCAGTAGTAACTCCAAATGGGATCATATCATGTGCCATGTAAAATTGTAAGAGTTCAGAGATGCATTGTTTGCAGGGCTGGGAGAGGTTACAGAGAAAGGGAGGGGCAAAATGGAGAGACATCAACATCAGGATGAGAATTTTAAAATTAAGGTGTTGTCAATTTGGGAGTCAATGAATACCAACAAGTTGAGGGCGATGAATAAACAGGATTCATGTGATTTAGCTGATGAACTGCAAAACTTTGGGACAGTTCAGGTATACAGAGAATGCAGAATAGAACAACAAATCAGTACATAATTGGAATTCATAGCTTTTGGTATTTCAATACTGGCATAGCATGAATTGTAAATATCAATTGTTCTCTACCACAGTATATCTTTCTCCAGATTGCGCAGGATACTCACCACGTGCTCCTGTCTTTTCCAAACATAAAACTAAAATTATTTGTCATTGATGATACAAACTATGAGGATACAACAAAGTGCCTGTCTCCAAAGGATTAATATGTCCTTTTTGTATTTTCGACACTGGTTGGATGTTTGCATGGCTTTTGGATCCAATTGATTTCATGCATATTCTAATGGGTGTACACATTAGGGTGTGGAACTCTCACCCACTTTTGACAGATGAAGCTAAACTGGGCAAATTGACTCTTATTGGCAAAGGTGTTGCTGCTCTGTTTTCCTCTAATATAAGCTGTTGCGTTGCCGCTCTGTTTTCCTCTAATATAAGCTGTTGCGTTTATTTAAAATTTGGCATTCTTACATTTCTCCTGATGAGTGCAAGACAAAAACATTTGGCAACATGTTTCTCTTTTCAGGACTGTAGCCCATATCAACATTTTACATTTTCATGGCATCTATCATCCCCTGGCGGACGTTCCCTGATGGATGACAAAAAATTAATGGTTCTGAACTTTGCTGCGTTGGGATGTGTTCACTGCATAAACATTTGCGAGACAGTGCTAACTCTTTGACAGATGACTGTGTTAGGTTTTTGACAGCAAAGCTGCAGAATGGCATTTTCTTCCCTGTCAGCATTGGCACACTCTGTACAGAAAAATGCAGGTACTGCATTTGCTGGGCCTTTAAATGCACTGAATCATAAAACACATAGGGAAGTTAAAAGAACACATTGAGAAAATATTTGAGTGTAACCATCAGAAAATAAAACAGAAAGCATTTTGGGTGAAATTTCAAGAGAAAAAGTGGCTCATTGACAAGCAAAAACAGTAGTTGTTCAGTGAATGATAACAATGAGAGCGTAAGCATCTCCTTCCAAGAGCGAATATGATCTCAACCACTTACAGGAGTAGGCATTGCAAAACTGAGAGGTTAAAACTAAGCAATATTACTGTGATATAGTAGTATGAACATATATGGAAACAGAATCTGATATGTCACATGCTTTAAAGAGCTTACGCACGCCAACAGGATTTAAAAGAACACTCATCAAACCGAAACAAGATAAAAATACCTAATTTTACCAGCGATGCTCATCAGTGCTTTGCAGCTGGTTAAACTCCAGTGGCGTCCCTATTGCAATTCCTGTAGAAAGTAGTAATTAAAGATATATGTAAAGACTACTGTGCTGACACAATGAAAACTCAGCAAAGACGTAGCTAGCAACAATTAGAAGGATGAACAGCAGGGTTGTGCAAATTACAGTATTCATGCCAAGTAACAGGTTGTGGAGCCTAAGCCATTAAATAGCTCTCTACTTGTGGAGAAGCTTTCACTGAATTATTTGGAAGATTTTGGGATTGTCACTGGATGCTGAAGGGATAATGCAGGAATCAAGGCACTATAATCAAAAGCTACATGATTAGCATAATATGCAATACACAATAATTGATACATTATGGAATCTGCTTTTACCGATTAGCACTTTATAAACTTGTGAATATATGAGCCCCAGTTGCACAAAATCTGTTTTCCCTGCTGTTTCTACTGATGAATTCAAGTTGTGTTCAGTTTGTGTTGAGCCTCACATTGTTTTATGTACAACAAAATCCACAGGTTACATTGCTTATTCACTGTCCTATAACTGACCTCAGCTAGCAAAGCAAAGCAGTGGTATAAAGCAGCTTTTAATTTTATACTCACTTTCTCTTTAACATAGTCATCATGAAAAGCTTTTTCTTCCTTTATTTATTCACGGGATGAGGGCATCGCTGGCTAGGCCAGCATTTATTGCCCATACCTAATTGCCCAGAGGGTGGTTCAGAATCAAACACATTGCGATGGGTGGGAGTCACATGCAGGCCAGACCAGGTAAGGATGGCAGTTTCCTTCCCGAAAGGGCATCAGTGAACCAGATGGGTTTTTCCTGACAATTGCCAATGATTCATGGTCATCACTAGACTTCTAATTCTAGATATTTACCAAATTCAAATTCTACCATTTGTTATGGTGGGATTCAAACCCAGAATGTTACCCAAATCTTTGGATTAACTGTGCAGCGAAAATATCACAAGGCAAACCCCTTAAAGTGAAAGTGAAACACACTCAATCTAACCATGTCTGTCAGAAGGGCAGCAGTGATTTTCGCTGACTGTGTGGCAGATGGTGAACTATCCTGGAGGGTGTGGGGGCAGAACTCACGTGTAGATTTCTGGCATAAAAATGATCTTTCATTTATCTTCAGATGCATAATACCAAACAAGCTCGTAATTGGAGACCTGAAAAAAGGCTTTCAGCAGCATAAAAGCAGCCTCTTCACCTATTAACAGATGTTTTAAAAAAAAACTTTTCTGTTGGAGGATAGTATTCCTTTGAGTAAAAATGATTGTGGACAAATATTAACTCAGCACTTTATAACTGATTACTCATATCTTTAATCCCCACAATGATTATTTATGAAAGTCAATTTGAAATTTAATCAGAGTTACCACTTCAGGTCCGGTGACCCTTCCAACTGAGGAAAGATCATCGGTTCCGAAACATTAACTCTGTTTTCTCCTTCATAGATGCTGCCAGACCTGCTGAGCTTTTCCTGCAACTTTTTTTTTGTTCCTGATTTACAGCATCCACAGTTCTTTTGGTTTTTATTTGAAACTTAATCAACTTTTCTGGTTCAAAAAGATCCTGTTGCAGAATGGAATATCTCTTCAATTAAGTTTAATTCAGTTTTGGCTCAGGAGACTTACCTGTTTCTCATTTCATGAGCAGAACATCAGGACCAACTCCAAAAGCACCCAACCATTATCAGATTACAAGGTAATTGTATAATTGATAATTTAAGCTTTTTCTTTCAGTACATAGAGTATTGTTCCATGCTCCTACATTGTTTTCAATGAATATTCAAGCCAACTCTTTAGTAATATTAACCAAACTTGTTCAAGGCTCAAATCTGAATCAGTGCAATTTATGAAAGCTCATTACTTCATAAGCATATCAAAATGATGTCCATCACTGATTGGATTTCCTTGCTAGAGCAGAGAATGTTAATTAATAAAATATCACTGAACATCAGTCTTTCGTTTCCCTTGCCAGAATTTTCGATAACTTTCAACTTTTGACCCCACTTGATGAAAAGACTTTATTCCGATAAATCCATATTGCAGTAAATGGGAAGTGCCAAAAATTAACTTCCTCAAAAACAAAATACTGAAGAAAGTTCACGATTACACTTGTACAGTTCAGTCTCACACACATACATGTTAAGCTTCTGGCAAGCTTTCTGATTGTCCCGACTGGAACCATGGAAAACACTTTGAGATTCTGAGTTTGTTTCATCATAGAGTGAGCTTTGACAACCAACCAAATTCCAATATGCTGATCAGCAACAACCACGCTTCTCTGGACTCCAATGAACCTGGCATCAGAATGTTGGCTGTATAAAACTGTAAATAACACAGGGAAGCTAATTTATAACAGATTAAAACATACCAATTTCGTTAATGATCAGGCCCATTTTCTAGATAACAGAATAGGACAATCGGTAGATATATTAAGACAAAAAAGAAATCATTTCCTTTAATCAAGCAGCCAGACCATCCACAGCCTTTCCGGAAAACTGTTTGGAACTTTAAAATACCATCAACAAACATGTGCTTTAATATTTTGTAAACATACTTGACACTGTTATATTTTATTTGTGTTGCAGAGCAATATGTTCTAAGGATTCCTCTGCAGTCCTTCATTCTGCTGTTTATATTTGTACTTGATGATATTGACTGCATTCTGAGCCAATTAATCATGTTGCTCAGCTTGAGGTATCCACCAAAATCTTTTAATAAATTGCTGTAATCCCAGAGAAAAAAATTGTTGAAGGGCACTGTTACCATGGGGAAGTTGCTTGGTTACATTTTTGTACTAGGTTTCACATGCCTCAGTAATGCAAATTGGAGCAAACAAGTGGGAGTATGTTGCTTCAACAGATGTCACAGGACCAGCCTGAGGCACATGGTTTTCTTTGTCTCTTTCTTAGTTTCCCTCGTCATTCAAATGTGAGGATTGTATGCATTTGGGTGCCAGCCATCTAAATTCAATTGCTTCTGAAAGGATTTATTTCTGGACAAGAAAGCCGACCAGTATTTTATACCAATGTGTCATTAGATTTTTGACCTAAATCACATTTTATAGGAAGCAGAGTGTCAGATTTCAGGGAATATAAATTCTAACTCTCAGCTTTAATACTATGTTTCTCTAAAGGGATTCTGTCGGGTTGTGAGCTTTTATTGAACTTGACCTTGGGTGTGACCCCCTGCATTGTATAACCTGTTTGCCTTTTGTACATAGCACTATCCTTTGCCCTCCCAATATCTGCAACTCTGTTCTGCCAGTGCTGTGATTCTTAATGTAGGCAAACAAGTTCTCTGCCTTGTTCAAATATTGAAATTAACTACCAAATGATATTCATAAGGGCTGCCTGTAAAAATCCAATAAAAAAAACCCAACACATTTCATCAAAGATATGTGTTCAACGATGATCATAGCCTGCTACTCTGTCAGCTTTTTGAGATCCCACACAGAATATAACTAGGCAAGAGGAACGAAGTTAAAAGATGAATGGTTGTGCCCATGTCCAATATGAATGCATTTTTAGTTTAAAAATAACACCAAGATGCTCAAAGGGGCATTGCAATCACAAAAAAACCCATTAAAGTAGCGACTTTGAAGCTTAACTGGTCAGAATAACAGAGTGATTTGTCAATCTATGATAACATCTGTTAATGGAAGATCACTCAGTTCTGTGGCCCTCAGCCTGAACTCTTTCTTAAAATGGGGATCTCACTCTTAATGTAAAGTTGGTCACAGTAAATGCTTCGCAAACTTCATCCATAAAAGAAAATGCTGTAATTTTATTCCATTAAGGACAGACGCTTGCTCTTATGGAAAAGATAACAGAAGTAAAATGATCTTATCCTCTTTCTTCTACTTTCATTCTAATTACCGAGGAAATAGGTTTTAGTGTCTTGCAAAGGGCAAAAAATCTCTTTGTTGGTGTAATTTAGAGCTGAATTGTGTAATCTTGACTACATAGAAAGTCTTTGGAACAGCCATCATCCTTTTTCATTACGATGACTTTCCTGTTCTTTCAATGAAAGCCAGTGAATGAGGAATTCTTGGATTTGAAATCTGTCAACCCATTCTTTTACTCCTTTATTATATTTACCTCACATTACATTGGGGGAAAATAGAAAGGTGATTACCTTCATTTATATTAACAGATGATGACAAAAAAATTCTCTTAGATTTTTTTCTTACACCAACTACAACAGATGCAATGTATAATTTCTAAAATGTTCTGGAGTTCACGGCTATTATTTTTATAGCCATAAATGAGGGTAAATTAATTGTTTTTCCATTATTTTGTTGGAGATTGGGCCATCTCTAGTTTTGTGGATGTTGTGGCGGGGTGGGGGGGGGGGGTGAGATTTGGTCTTTGAAGGAGTACAGTCCCGTTCCTGACTGTATTCCCATGCTTCTGTGAGGTAGTCAATTCCAGAACTTTGGCCAATTAGTAATAATATATGGCAATATATGTCCAGGTGACAGGGTGGCATTTGACTTTGAGGAGAATTCAGAGGTAATGTTTTCACCACATTGAACATATGTATCCAAGAGGACTTAATAAATTATGAAAAATGCAATTGGCATCAGATTTTTTCTTGGAAAAATGTTATGCAAGGAAATGGACAAATACAGACCAGAGCAATTAGAATATTGTAGTCCATCAAGATAGACAGAAATACAAGTGGTCTTTTGGAAGGATAGAACTTGAATAATTTAGAAGAAAAGGACACACAATTGCAAAACTTTTCATCTTTGACTTATCAGGACAATTCACAAGAGTATCAATATAAAGGGAAAACAACATTTGTACTGCATGAGAACCAAGTGTTGATTAGTTGGCAAGTGCAATCTGATTGGAAGTGATGCTGCCATCTGGAATATACTAGTTGGACAATGATTGACAGTTAACTGCCAAACTTTGCTTAAATTATATCTCAGGCAGGTTAACTCTGGTAACAACAGTCATTGGCACCCTCCTCTCATACAGTATAAATGTATTCTCACTAAGTCATAACGAATAAAAGGTGAAAAGCTTTGAGAAAATACTCACAGACAAAAATGTTAAGCTTTCAATAAAATTCATCATTCAAATGGTTTGCTGCATCTTGGCAGTAGTTATGGACAGTAGCAGCATTAAGCATGAGAGGGAGGATACATGGATAATCTTGTCATCCACATGTGATTGTATCACAGATTAAACCACCTCAGATTTTTCAAAGGAATAATCTTTACTACGTTTGTATGGGGCCTATTTAATTTGTTGACGTCTCCCTCAGAATTAAGCACTGAGTCGGCGTTTAGAGGGAATTATAATTTGGTTCACACCATTTTCTTCCCCAAGGCATTTCCTAAGACTTAGAATGACTGTTTGCATAATCTGGCATCTGAAACAAAATGAAAAAAAGATAATCTAGCTACTTTATTAATTAAATTTGAACTGTCATATTCCAACAGCTGGTTCTCTCAGCTTTGGGTTAATGCATTACAGAATACTGCATACATTGTCAAACTCTGATTTCAAAATCATTTAGATATTTGAAGGTACTGAAAACGAACAATAGTTTATTCATAATCTTATTTAGTATTTGAGCTACAAATTCTGGATCTAGAATTGTTTAAAAGATCATGGGAATGTGGTTTTTTTTGTTTTGTTTTTACAAGCAATCTTCACAGAATGATTCTGTTTGTAAATATAGAACAAGATGATACATGGAAAATAAAAGATTTAATATAAATCTACCTCTAATACTGCATTCCCTGTCATTACCAGTTGTAAGAGCTCATGAAATAACAGAAAGAGACAAAACAGACCGAATCTCACCACTAGAATTCACCATAAAAACCCCATGTGAAACATAATTCTTACAAAATATCTGAATAGTCCCTCAGAGAATCAAAATCCCCTATGAAAAACATGGTGATGACTAAATTAATGGGCGCAGCATTGTATGTCAAATCAGTGTTTAGAATACACATAATTGTCTCTATTTTAGATCACAATAGAATTATTCTTTAATAAATAAACCTCTTTAAAGACACTTCTTTTAAACAGTAGAATCAGCCTTGTCCTGTTTGTCATTTGCAAATTTGTGTGTCCCCCCCCAACTCATATTTGTGTCTCTTGCACATTGTCCTTAGAGTTCACTCGCATCAGTAATGGATCATGCACAGAACTGTGTAGTGAATTTATTGTGTTTACTGTGGTGCTGTGGTTGAACGGAGTTTTATAAGAGTTATAGTGGTTCATATGCTCATGCTCTATAGCGGGTATGGTCAGGTGACTCTCCATGGCAGTACTTCCTGCGATGTCATCACCTACATTGATGATCTCGACGGTCCTGGTGGGGGCATGATGATTCTGATGGTGATGCTGTTTACGCATTTTGTAAAAAATGATTAACATCACAGCTGCCATCAGTGTGATAGCCACAAAGCAACCAATAATAATCTTTGTAGTTTTCATCACCTCATCCAAGCCTGGCATGAGATTCCCTCCTGCATCAGTAATAGCAACTGTGACTGTTTTTTCCGTCGACTTTGTACTCCGAGGAGTTAAGGACGTTGTCACGAATGTAGTATCCCAGTCACTGAAAGGTGTAGGTCTAAATCTGTCATCTGTCGTGTGTACCTGTACAGATGGCTCCATAGTCTCCACGGTGACAGTAGTGAAATAAGTGAAGGTGCTGTTTTCTGTAGCAGTCACATTCAACGTAGCTGAAGCTGTCGTGTTCCCTGCTGAATTACTCACCAAACATGTGTACAACCCCGTGTCCTGGGCAGTAACATTTGTAAAATTTAATGTGCCGTCATTAAGCACAGAAATCCGGACTTTGTAAGCTCCATGGGTCATGATTGTGCCATTTGGAGTAATCCAGCTCACTGAAGTCATGGAGGTTGATGCGCGACACTTTAGTTCTGCAGCCATTCCCTCTGTCAGGTTGAGGTCAGTGGGAGCCTCGACAATGACTGGAGCATAGCAGTTGAATTTGTTCTGGTCCAGTTCGCCAATATAATTCCCTTTTAAACTCGGGGGAGCATGGCAGCGCGCGCAACATGTTGTGTTGGATGGCACTATCTCCTTCAGCCACCAACTCAGCCACAAAATGTCGCAATTACAGTTCCACGGGTTGTGATGCAAGTGGACTCGCTCCAGGTGGTGGAGGGGGGTGAAGAGGTCATGAGGCAGCAAAGTCAGGTTGTTGTGTGCCAGATTAAGCTCTATTAGTGACTGAAGGTCATCGAAGGCATTCCTCTCAATCACCTGGATCTGAGCGTGCATCATCCACAGCTTCTGCAGGTTGGTCAAACCCTGAAAGGATCCCGGTCGGATTAGCGAAAGCCGATTCCCTGATAGTTCCAGTTCCTCCAGTTTGGTCAGAGGCATGAGGTTTGGGATTTCCCGAAGATTACACATACCGAGGTTCAGATATCTTAAGTTTGACAGACCTTCAAAAGCTCTATCAGAAATGTATTCAAGTCTCTTTAGTTCACCTAAGTCTAACCTCCGAAGGGAAGGAACTCGATTGAAAGCATATGATGGTATGCTTTCTATTGGATTGTTCCTCAACCACAGTTCCTTCAGTTTGGAGAGGTATTCGAAAGCTCCACTGGGAATGGTGGAGAGGCGGTTGTCGAACAGCTCCAGGGTGTTGAGATTTGTTAGGCCATTGAAGGCCCCAACCTCAATTTGCCGGATGTGGTTCTTACTTAACTGTAGAATCTCTAGGTGCCTTAAATGCTTGAAGCTGTCTGCTTTGATGACTTGGATCCCGTTCTCTTGCAGGTTCAAATAGCGTGTGTTGATGGAGATGCTGTCTGGTACTTCCCTCAAGTTCCGTCGTGTGCAGATCACTTTGCTGAACTGGTTGCTGCAGGAGCACACTGAAGGACAAGTCTGAGCTCGGACCAAACCGGCCACCACGAGGAGTTGTAGAGCCAACAGCAGCACAAATAAGGGGTCGAGTACGGCCCTGTTAAACTTTGGACCTATCATCATCTGCTGTGGATGCAATGTCATCTTGTTCAACATTCATACTTTATTGGATGTTTGTTTTCTTGAGTTCAATTTATTATTGTAACCTGAAGAAAAACAAAAAGAAGAGAATTAATACTCCAAATCAATGTATCACTAAATCATTTTGAAATCTCATCTCAGAATGCAAATTATTTTTGTTTGTTGCTTTTCCTTTGCAGTGTTTTCATCAAGAGCCTCTGTGTTCGAATAAAACATATAGAACTGCTTTAAGGCCAACTTCAAATGACGTCTGAACCACACTGAACTTCCATAAATACACATAAAGGGCTTTAAAACTGCCCAAAAATGACATGGCTTGAGTAATATGCATTTCTGACAGGCAAGGCTCATCCCCAGAAGGCTCAAAAATTACCCATTATTTCCTTTTGCTGAAATGCTTTATAACTGTTTTCAATATCACATTTACAATCATACAATTTTAATGTACAGTGGCTATGTTCTAAGCTTTCAAACCGCATTTGAATAATGCAGTGGGAATTATGTGGCAAAATCATTGCACAAACACATTCAGTATTTGTATCAAATCCCTTAGTGATTTTAAAGGAAAATGGCATTACCCAACTGCAAATAAATACATTTGGTGAATTAAGAAATGCGGACAATAACCTGGGATTTTATCAGAGATAATGGGAACTGCAGATGCTGGAGAATCCGAGATAACAAAGTGTGAAGCTGGATGAACACAGCAGGCCAAGCAGCAGCTTAGGAGCACAAAAGCTGACGTTCCGGGCCCATACCCTTTATCCCTCTTCCAGGGATGCCTAATCTGAAGAAGTTATCCTCCTCCCTCTGGACAAACCTCAGGGGATCTCTCCCACTGCAACTCTCTTGTCTCCTCTATCCATCTTCTATCTGCCTCCCCTCTCTCCCTATTTATTTCAGAACCCTTTCCCCATCCCCCTTTTCTGATGAAGGGGCTAGGCCCGAAGCGTCAGCTTTTGTGCTCCTAAGGTGCTGCTTGGCCTGCTGTGGTCATCCAGCTCCACACTTTGTTAACCTGGGATTTTACTTACCTGATCCTGATGGATAAGCTTGGCTTCCATTCTAATGGAAGGTTGCAAGAACTAGTAAGTCCATGCTGACAAGGGGAGAGGTACGAAGGGTTAGAGGTCAGTGGGAGTTTGTTGGTCATGGGGAAGTGGAATCAGATGCCTTGGTGTTCTGGGGTGTGAACTTAGATAGGAGGATCATTATAGAAGCTTGCACATGGTGGGGGAGCAGGACACAGAATCATTAGACATCTCATTGTACACCAAGGGTTGGGCCAGTGTCATTTCAAGGGTGTTCCTTGGTTGGTGCAGCTTCCAAATCCTGATGTCAACTTATTTATCGGAATTCACCAAGCCATCAGCTGGACAAACGTACTGGGTTCGTTGAGTGCTAGAAACTTGGCCCTTCATTGAGAAATTCAACTGTGAATAACAATGTGACTCACAACTCCATCGACATGCTTGAAGTGTGAGCTTGGATCTTTGGAAAAGGTTCATGCATTTCCACTTTGCGCTTTTTTATTCATTCATGGCATGAGAGTGTTGCTGGCAAGGCTGCATTTATTGCCTATCCTTATTTGCCTAGAGGGCAGTTCAGAGTCAACCACATTGTTGTGGGTCTGGAGTCACATATAGGCCAGACCAGGTAGGGATGGCAAGTTTCCTTCCCGAAAGAGCATTAGTCAACCAGATGGGTTTTTCTGAACAATCGGCAAATGGATTCATGGTCATCGTTAGATTCTTATTTCCAGATATTTTATTGAATTCAAATTCCACTATCTGCTGTAGTGGGATTTGAACCTGAGTCCCCAGAATGTAACCTGGGTCTCTAGATTAACAGAGACAACAAAATGTGAGGCTGGATGAACACAGCAGGCCAAGCAGCATCTCAGGAGCACAAAAGCTGACGTTTCGAGCCTAGACCCTTCATCAGAGAGGGGGATGGGGTGAGGGTTCTGGAATAAATAGGGAGAGAGGAGGAGGCGGACCGAGGATGGAGAAAAGAAGATAGGTGGAGAGAGTATAGGCGGGGAGGTAGGGAGGGGATAGGTCAGTCCAGGGAAGACGGACAGGTCAAGGAGGTGGGATGAGGTTAGTAGGTAGATGGGGGTGCGGCTTGGGGTGGGAGGAAGGGATGGGTGAGAGGAAGAACAGGTTAGGGAGGCGGAGACAGGTTGGACTGGTTTTGGGATGCAGTGGGTGGAGTAGAAGAGCTGGGCTGATTGTGTGGTGCAGTGGGGGGAGGGGACGAACTGGGCTGGTTTAGGGATGCAGTTGGGGAAGGGGAGATTTTGAAACTGGTGAAGTCCACATTGATACCATTAGGCTGCAGGGTTCCCAGGCGGAATATGAGTTGCTGTTCCTGCAACCTTCGGGTGGCATCATTGTGGCACTGCAGGAGGCCCATAATGGACATGTCATCTAACGAATGGGAGGGGGAGTGGTGCCACCCGAAGGTTGCAGGAACAGCAACTCATATTCCGCCTGGGAATCCTGCAGTCTAATGGTATCAATGTGGACTTCACCAGTTTCAAAATCTCCCCTTCCCCAACTGCATCCCTAAGCCAGCCCAGTTCGTCCCCTCCCCCCACTGCACCACACAATCAGCCCAGCTCTTCCACTCCACCCACTGCATCCCAAAACCAGTCCAACCTGTCTCCGCCTCTCTAACCTGTTCTTCCTCTCACCCATCCCTTCCTCCCACCCCAAGCTGCACCCCCATCTACCTACTAACCTCATCCCACCTCCTTGACCTGTCCGTCTTCCCTGGACTGACCTATCCCCTCCCTACCTCCCCACCTACACTCTCTCCACCTATCTTCTTTTCTCTCCATCCTCGGTCCGCCTCCCCCTCTCTCCCTATTTATTCCAGAACCCTCACCCCATCCCCCTCTCTGATGAAGGGTCTAGGCCCAAAACGTCAGCTTTTGTGCTCCTGAGATGCTGCTTGGCCTGCTGTGTTCATTCAGCCTCACATTTTGTTGTCTTGGATTCTCCAGCATCTGCAGTTCCCATTATCTCTAGATTAACAGTTCGGCGACAGTACCACTAGGCCACTGATACCTAATTAAAACTGGAAAAGAGCACGTTATTGCTCAGTTTGGGTCGGAAGTCTGATTTCTATAGACTTTAACTACCACTTTTTTAAAATGTCTTTATTTTTGGTTAAAATTCTCCCAAAGTATATGGTAACAGTCCACACTACAACTTCCAGGCTAAAATAAAGGATCAGTTTTAATATGTAACATTGTTCTGATGTGAAATAAAACATGTGAATCTTATGATTAACATATTTATTGGATAAAGTTTTCTCATGATTTGCAACTGCTGTATTTCAGGAGAAAGAAAATCAGAAATGTTTGAGTTGAGAAGAAAATTTTACAAAAATAATTTTTTAATGTTGATATGAATTGAAGAATAGCTGTATATCCTTCAAACTTCAGCACAAGGAGTTGAGTATGATTGAAAAGTGTTCTGGTTCTGAGGAAGGGTCATGGGACCTGAAACATTAACTCTGTTTTTTCCTTCCCAGAGGCTGCCAGACCTTCTGAGCTTTTTCAGTACCATTGTTTTTGCTCATGGCTAGAAAGTGGTTCTGGTAACATACATTTTTGCAAAGTCTTCCTTGACCCACACAGGCACAAAAGTAACTATTAACTGAAGGATCAAGTCCTTCTCAGACACTGGAACACCGTTGAGAGATAATATGAGGGAAGCTATCAAATGCACAATTTTGGTTTGACATTGATTGCCATGCATCTCAGTGCAGGATTCAAACCTGTTTAAAAATGGTCATGGACTCCCCCTGTCCCCAGTTGCAATCTTCATACATTTCAATAGAATCCTTTCCAAAGTATTATGGAAGTCTGCACTCCATCAACACTCTTAAAACATTGAACACTGAGCACCTTCTCAGTGGCAAAATTTTGATTTATTACCGGGCAGTTTAACAGGTGCCTTCCTCATGGTAGATTTCACTGAGCAGATCAAATTGGATGCATGGCGTGTGTAATATGGTTGGATTTTCAGAGGCGTCTGTTAAAGTTCTTCACCAGGGGTTAGTGATCAAAACCAGACACATTGGTTAAGACATGTACTGGTATGAATTGAGCATTGGTTAACAGGCAGAAGAAATACGAATAAATGGATCATTCTTGGCTGACTATGATTCATGGGGTAGTGCAAGGTCTAGCTTCAATTGTACAGAATTTTGGATAAATCCACACAGGAGCACTGTGTGTAGTTTTTGGCCCAAAAATTACCATCCCTTGAACACCAAGGCCTCTGATTCGAATTCCCCACTCCTACCAAACTCCTCTGATCTCAACAAATCTACCCAACTGCCTCGACTGCCCCCCCCCCCCCCACACACACACACACACACACACACACACACACACACACACACTCTGCCTCACACACAAACTTCCTCTCCACCTCAAACACATACACACACATACACTCCCCTCCCCCACACACACTCTTCTCCTTCATACACACATCCTCTCACTCACACACCGACATACACGCACACACAAACATAATCCCTCTCCTGACAGAAACACACACACTCCTGCTCACACACACACATCCTCTCACTCACATACACACAGAGAATATCTCTTACTCAAATATACACACACATACCCGCTCACACATGCCCTCTCACACACATGTTCCCTCTCACTATCCCACACACACACACACACACACGCGCGCACACACACACACACACACACACACACACACACACACACACACACACACACACACACACACACACACTTACCCCAGTGTTCTGAATTACTGCACCTTGTGGTGGCATCTGATCTTTACTGCCTTACCTTGGGATGATAGCCTTACTTCTTCCATACAGCATTACCTTAGGGAGGACATTAGAGCCATAAAGAGAGAGTGCAACAAAGGTTCAGCAGATTTTATCTGGGATGATGGGCTGCCTTATGAAGGGTGAGTGGGGAAACTGGGCCTGTAGTCTCTGAAATCGACTTCTGCGGAAGCGTCACCTGAAATGTTAACTCGGATTAATGTGGTAATCGAAATTCAACTCCATCTGTAATTCTTCAGGAAGTGGCTCTGAAAACTCGAATTGGACTCGAATTGGACTGTATCTTTACATGTCCTCCTGAGTTAACCAAAATGTTGATAATTCTCTTCGTAACTTCTGATGGTCTTGACTCCTTGCTGAAATGATTTCATAAGATAGGCCTGATGATGAGGATTCCATTCAAGAGGTGTCCAAAACTAGGTAAGTACAAGATGGGCACTAATAAATCCAATGTAGATTTCATGTCAAAATTCTTTACCCAGATTAATTGCAAGATAAATCTTTCCATCATGTGGAGAATTGAGCAAAAATGGCATAAATACCTTTAAGGGAAAACTAGACAGGGTATTCTAGGGAGAAAGGAGTAAAGAGAATGCAAATAGGACCAGGTGGGGGCTGTTTCTGAGATAACAAAGTATGAAGCTGGATGAACACAGCAGGCCAAGCAGCACCTCAGGAGCTCAAAAGCTGACGTTTCAGGCCTAGACCCTTCATCAGAGGTGTTGTGACTAGAGATGTGGTTCCATAGATGCCAGTGTTCTCCTGTATTTCACACAAGTACGGGTATGTTCATTGTGATGGATAGCAAAGTCTACTCAATAATGTGGATTGTGATCAGAATGTTGCCCTTCCCTTGAGCTTGGAAATGGGAAGGGCACTTAGGCAAGGTAAAGGTGTACCCAAAGCATGCCATCTTCTTTCCCCTTCCAGAATTAAATTCAGGACAGGAAGGCCCATGGTCACCCTCCTGTTCCAGCACTAATTGAGGCCTTTGAGTGTTCAATTAAGAATCCTATCAGGCACAGCCCTCTGCGTTAGCGTGGGTGGACATTTTGGTCAGCGTGGGCCAGGTTGGGCCGAAGGTCCTATCTCTGTGCTACAGGACTCTAACAGTCTAAGGTTCCACCTATATTAGGTAGACATTGTGTTTTGCATTTGCTTAATAAAACCACACAAATAATTTTACTTGTATCTCGTAGAAACCACCTCACTATAACTTCAGTTTCAAAGTGGTTTTCTGGAAGAAAATTGTGCAGCATAAAAGAAAATTGCTCTGTAACTAATCTTATAAAACTCCTTCAAAGTAACACCATCAACTGCTTGTCCATGTTCAATTTAGTTTGGTTTTCCTGGTATTGTTGATGTTTATAGTAAAATTCCAACACCAGAGCGATTCAAATTATTCTGGCAGCTGTGAAATTGGGAGCCTGCTGAAATAAATTTCAGAAGCATTAGCATAAATAGGAGCAGCTAGACCCAAGTGTGAAAAAATAGAAACAAAAATTAAGGAAGTATCTTATAGTTTAACAGGAAAGCGCAGGAACGCAAACAGAAGCTAATGCAAACTATAAGAGAGACAGTGAGAGAGAAAGATATAGAGAGTCTCTTAATTGAGCATACACCATGGCAATCTCAAAATCCTGAAATTTCCTACATAATGCCACTGTATATATCTTATCAGTACTGTGTTTGAAGATAAAAATCTGATGCTAACTCAGAGATAGAGTGGTGATAGAGATGGGCAATAACTATGTTGTCGTCAGTGTCAGTCATATCCCGAGAATTGTTTTTTGTCAAAAATATTGGCATTAAGATTACCAATAGTTGAAATAATTGCTTTACTATATTTCCCCCACTCCCCTCTGATAATTTGTCCTGCACCTTCCTACAAGTTGACAGTATGAAGCACTATGAGCGCTAAAATATAACCGCTCAATATAGTCTGGGCAATAACATCAACAGTTTCGGTGTGAGCTGCCTCTATACATTTGTGTAGGGATGTCATGAGTAGCTTTTAACAACTGCTGTCAGTTGTGTAGTTTTAGCAAAGTTTTTAAAAGAAAATATTGAACAGCTCTGCTGCTTATTAAAACTTACACATTATTTTCTTTTCTGAAGCATTGCTGAATAGTCAATCATTTACAAATACTGCGACTTTTATTTAATGTGAGACCAGAAAAGAGTTGTCAGTTTAATAATGACCTTGGAGAACACCTGACTGTCAGATTAAAAAATATATAATTTCAATAGAAAGATCTGTCTGAAATTTAAATTAGTTTTGTCTGCCCCAGTGAGCTGAAAATACTTTATCAAATGAAATATGTCTTGGAAAATAAAAAACTACATGGAAACAGCTAACAGGGTCAATGTGACAACTTTCAGAGCAAGGAATTACACTTTCAATGCACCCTTAACTTGTCATTTGCAAAACTTGTAATGAAGTGGTGTACACAATAGAAATGACTTTCAGTGATAATGGGAACTGCAGATGCTGGAGAATCCAAGATAATAAAATGTGAGACAACAAAATGTGAGGCTGGATGAACACAGCAGGCCCAGCAGCATCTCAGGAGCATAAAAGCTGACGTTTCGGGCCTAGACCCATTCAATTGTTTTGAATTTGGCCATTACTCACTTGCCAGCTACTATTCATCATCAGATAAGGAGAACTCTAAGTTGGAGTTAATGTGAAGAATTTATGAGCTATGTTTTCATCAGTGTTGTGTTTGAATTGGAATTTAGAAAATCAAGTCAAACTATTAAGCATTCTTTGCTTCAATGTCAGAATTGAGGAATTCAGCAAAATTCCTGTCAGTCAAAGCTTCAGCTGCATAAACTTTGGAAAATGCTTTAACACAGAACATATGCACAAGTTATTCCATGTACAAGCTCACTTTTAGTCATCAGTGCACTCACACTGTAAAGCCCCATCATCTGCTTGAGACACAATTAGAGGTTACAATGACCACTATCTGAAAGGTATGAAAGGTAACCAACTCTCTCCCAAACATTCATGGTACGTCAAGGCAGATGGACAAGTAGCACTTTTCTGTTTTGTTCTGCTTTTCCCTTGGTTAATCTTTACTCTGCTTTTTAGTCCCCAGCTTAATATTAACAAAACATTTCTCCACATTGAGTTGCTCCAGGTCTTTAAATAGTAAATCACACGTCTAAAAATGTGGTGTAAAAGTGTCGGTTTTCATCCTTTTGAGTTACAGACACCACCCCATAAAACAAGCTTGTTCACAACAACTGATGCTATTGTGCTGATAGACAGAACTTAATTCCATTGAAAAGACACAGCCCAGCTAGGCAAAAATATCAAGTTGCGTAGCAAAACCATTAGCAATTTTCATGTCAGTAAAGAAAAAGTTATTGACCAACAAAGCTGTTGAAGGTCAACAACCGCAAGAGCAATGAGGTCCAAATAGCACGGCAAATCACGACACTAGAAATAGCATTTGTAGATCCTTCAAAAAAAGTACCTCCATATATCAGCAGATAACTATCTTTCTGCCTGGCCTTTAAGCTATGGCAGAGTTATGACAATTACCAGATTACCTAAATTTTGTAACAGAAATATTTCTTGCCCATTGCAAAGTTTTCATGCTACCAGAATCTCCCAAGAGGCATCTGAGAGATTGGGCAGAATGCATTGAGAAACTTACAGCACAGAAGGCCATTCAGCCCATCAGGGCAGTGTTGACTCTTTGAAAGCGCAGTCATGCAACATCCATATCTGTAACCAGACAAGTTGCTCATTTTCAAGAATCTTTCCAACTCAGTTTTGAAATTATTCCTGCAATGGCTTGACATTACAAGAAAGGTAGAGGGTTCCATATTCCGCCAACTCAGTATGCTGGATTTGACGTGGGATGGGAGGGTTTGGATGGCTTTCTCGCTTCTCCATGGAAGTAAGCTCAGCCAGAAGCCTGTAAGTTTGGAAGAAACCCAACCTACAACCCTATCATGCGATTGGAGGGCAAAATTGTCAACCAGGGTAGTTACAAGGGACAAAATTCACATCGTCACTGTTTGAGATCCGATCTACAATGGTGATGTTGTCCGCAAACCTGTAAAAGGAGTCTACCATCCTCTTGTGATTATGACAACCCGACACACCCTATTTGTTGTTTCACAGCTTGGATGAAGGCTGTGAAGACCAAGGGTCACCAGTGCCTCCACTCAAGCACAGGCTTGGAGCTCCATCTCTGACTCACCCTTTGCTTATGTACAGATGTGTGACTGAGCACATGCAGTCAGAGACCATCCTTGACTAACAGAATGGTGTTTGCAAGACACAACACAGATGGCATGGTGGCTCAGTGGTTAGCACTGCTGCCTCACAGCGCCAGGGACCTGGGTTTGAATCCAGCCTTGGGTGACTGTCTGTGAGGAATTTGCACATTCTCCCCATGACTGCGTAGGTTCCCTCCGGGTGATCTGATTTTGTCCCACAGTCCAGGCTAGGTGGATTGGCCATGGGGATCAGGGATGTGTAGATTAGGTGGGTTATAGGGGGCTGCATCTGGCTCGGATGATCTGTGGGTTGGTGTGGACTTGTTGCGCGGAAGGGCCTGTTTCCGCACTGTAAGGATTCGATAATCTATGAACACTGAACTAAAAATAGGAAAATCAGTCTTTCTGATTGTGATACTTTGTTTCCTGGTTTATGTTCACCATCTGATTCAAGTTATTTAATCCTTTGTATGTGTTTGTATTTCAACAGAGCAATATCAAGGCTTGAAATTTCTCTGTCAGGCAAGACAGAACAGTCTACTGTACAATGGAAATTGCTCCTTCCACTACCCAGCCGCAGCCACACTTTGTTGCTGAGCAAACCTCTAAAATTAAGTGGCTAAACTTTTAAAGAATCCGTACAAGCTACGACGGGGTCACCAGAGTTTTGGACAATCTCAAAAGTTAGATAATGGGAGGCTAGTCAGGAGTGTGTTGGAATGGTCAACTCTATAGTTACCAAAGGTGTGGGTAAGGGTTCGACAGTAGATGAGCCAAGACAGGACAGTATCAGTCAATGCTGCAAAGGTTTTGTGTGGTTTTGGCTATGCAGTTAGAACCATATTCCTCAAAGTGTACAATGATGCTTGTGAACTGCCTGTCTTAGCATCAGATGGTTGTCAGGGAAAAATATAGAGTCAGCAATCAAATGGAGTTTGCTCAGGGAACCACAGACAATTGCATTAATCCTCCCAATATTTAATTAGGGGGCATTTCTGCTTAATCTGCTCTAGATGGAAAACAAGGGGTTTATAATTTATGGATAGTGAAGAGACTAGTAGGAGAGACTAGGATTCAAGAGCATGGCCTCAGAGTGAAGGGATGACCCATTAGAACTGAGATCAGGAGAAGTTTCTTCAGATGGTAGCGAACCTGTGGAACTCGTTGCTGCAGAGATTCATGGAGGCCAAATAATTGAGGGTACGTAAGAGAGTGATAGATAGATTCTTGGTTAGTAAGGGGATCAAATGTTACAGGGAGAAGGCAGGAGAATGAGCTTATGAAATATATCAACCATGACCAAAAAGGCAGAGCAGACTCAATGGGGTGAATGGCTTAGTTTTACTCGTATAGCTTATGGTCATACAAAGAGATCAAAAGGCCTAGCAGTGAGGTTGAGCAGGGTGCCATTGGGCAGATATATGTTCACTAGCAGTGTGAGGTTGTGGACTTGCTCACCAAGCTGGCTAGTTATCATGCAGACATTTCGTCACCATTCTAGATGACGTCATCAGTGAAGCCTTCGATGAAGTGATGTTATTCTACTCCACTTAGAATTTGTACTGTGTGGTCTGTTATATACCGTCTGTCTGTACAAGTCCGTACAGATCGAAACCGGGAAGTACAGTACTCACCATTGCTTTGCGGATTTTTTTTGATAAATAAGCTTCACTTAATAAGTTTGAATGAAGTTGGTTGTGAGCCATTTTTTCAAACAACTGAAGTCCATATGATGGCGATACACAGTCACAGTGCTGTTAGGGAGTCAGCTCAGGGATTTTGACCCAAATAAAACTCTTCTGCAGCTGTTTCATACAACTCAATGTCATTGCATTACTGTGGAGTGCAGTCATTGCTGTGGATCCTGTGATGAAGGTTTACAATATATTATTACTCTTTGGAAACTTGTGTTTTAAAGTAGTCCTAAATGGATTTTGTTTTTCAGCTCCTTGAATATGATTTTTTTAAAGGTCAGAAACACTTCTTAAGCAATTGGTCAAAACAGGTCAAGAAATCCTGTGACTTGAGCTGAATGACTAGACAAGCTGCTTTTTTTTTGAGTGCTTGAGAAGTTGAATATTTATGACAAAGAGAGAGAGAAATGACAAGAGGCCTCAAGTAGGTCCGGTTCATAAAAGGAGCTCTGCACTTTTTGGTGCGCTGTTTAGCAGCCTGGGGGTTGACAAAACAACTGGAAAGCTTTTTTTTTATACAACTTAAGGCTTGATGAGGAAAGCTAATGAATTAGCCTGTACTTGTACATCTCTGGGAGAGACAAGAGAATCACAGCTGTCTCAAATTCTCTTTTTAAAAATTTTTATTTCTTGTTATATAATGGTGGAAGGACTGTTATTCTGAAATTTTCAGCTGCAAAAGGTATAAATACATGAAGTTCTGTGTGCTGCTTTCAAATTGAATGTTGACTGAATATGAGTCTGCTGACTGGGGAGTCTGGCAAAGTGGTAGAGGGAGAGGATTTTTTTGTATTTATTACAGTAATTATGTATTTTTGAATTTCTGTAATGCTGAAATTTTCTTTGTTTTTCTAACTTTTTTTTCTTGAGAATTTGTGCTCGAGAATCTGTAGCTAGGTACCTATTTGCCTCAGATAATGCCATAAGTGGTGATCTGTAACATTTCTTTGTACTCACGTGAGTACACGTGATAATAAATTTAATTAATTATTTATTCCTTTGCAGAAATTCAACAAAACGAAATACCTATGATCCCCACGGTTTAGTGAGAAAATTAAGGTGTAAACAGACATTGTACTACACTGGGTTTGAGTGTCCATAAAGCATATTGCTGGTGAATAAGTGCCAAATATTACTTTTTGCTGTTGGCGATAAGATCTTTCCCAACTTCCTCAGATGTCTATAGATTTTTTCTTATATCATAAATGTATGTTCTTTTGTTGAAAGTGTGCTGGCAGCCTAATGTGAATATTTTCAGTGACAGTAATTAAATTGTTAAAAAAATAGGATGGTGGTCTTAAAGCCAGGTTTCATGCTAGGAGATCACATGACCAGTATTACACCAGCTGGAATCAATAATAATCATCTGGAGTGATAGTGTCATTGGACAAGTAATCCCAAGGCTTGGTGTCAGTTCAGATAGCATGGCAACTGTGTATGCAACTTATGGATGAAATTATCGGTCTAGAATCAAAAGCGAGCCTTTTGGAACCATGAAATGATTGTCTTAAAAATCCATCTGCTTCATAGTGTTGTTGAGGGAAAGAAATCTGTCATCCTTACCTGATCTTGCCCAGGTGACTCCAGATCCGCAGTAATCTGGTTGACTCTGAACTGTTCTTTGATACAGACCAGTAGCCTCTCCATTGTATCAAATTGCAATGAAATCTGAAAGGAATGAAACTGGATGGATGACGTGGCATTGGGGCAGGCACTGGAAACAGCAATTGCAAACTCAGCCCTGTCACCCATTTCAAACTTTTCCTTCATAATAGCTGGGGAACTGTCCCACAAGAGGCACAGCCATCCCACAGACTCATCAAGCAATGGCCTGACACAAAATGTTACTCCCAGAATCATTGCTTCGACAGTCTGAAGTGAAAATGACAGAAATTCACCAAAAAAACTTCCATATCTAATACTGCATCCCCAAGCATAATCTTTGAACCATTTAATACATTCATTGGAAATAAACTTGGTTTCATTGAGATTCACAGATTTTATTCGTACTGCTTTCAATTAGAACAATAAACAACAAATGATGAAATAGCAAACAGAAAATAAAGGTTGCTAATCTTAATTAAACTGAGGTGCAATCCTGTAGTCAGTCCTCATTCCTGTTGTTGTTTGACAACAGATATATTACAGTACAAATTACAGTCAAACAGAACTGCACATCAGGACTAAAACAGTCCTTCTAAAGGTACAGGAGAATTCAAAAATGCTGAGATGTCAGTAATAATGGGTTTTAGGTCTTATTCAAACTCATCTACATTGTTACACTTAAGTATCAGACTGGCACAATGGATGGCATTATCATCAGAGACAGAGGCTGTAGGCTCAACTTCCACTCACTCATTATGCAAGACAATACTTCAGTACAATACAGAGGCAAATCTGCAGTGACTGTTGTTCTGTATTTCAAATTAGTATGAAACAAAGGGCATTCTGAATGTTCAGGTACTTTAAAGACTTCATGGCACTAGACGGCTTATGGAGTTCTCCAAGCCAGCTCACGCTCCCAACATATATCAGTCAATGGGATCTTGCTATTCTCTGTTCCATAACAGCAATATTTTAAAAGCCATTCCCTGAATGGCAAGCCCATTGTGACTTCCTATCTAGATGGACTTTTTCTTATTCTGTATTATGTATACAAGTATAGACTTGCAATGCAATATAAACCAAGTTATACAGTCATAGAGGTCGACAAACAGAAAAAGTCCCTTTGGCCCATCAAGTCTATTCTAGAGTTATCAAAATCAAAGAGCCACTAATAATCCAAGATTGGAATTCAGCAGGAAAAAAACAACACAGCAAACGACTGGAACTAGCTACTAAAAAGAATAGTTTGAGAAAAGCAGCAGGCATACATTTGAAAGGAAGTTAGATAAACACAGGGAGGAGGAACAAGTGGAAGATCAGGACTGATGTGGTTGGAGAACCATGTGCAGCACAAACACTAGCGTAGACCAACTGCACCAAACAGCCCGTTACAATTCTCTACATTTAAAGTAATTATACACAATTCTGAAAACTGTATTTTTCACAGAGGCTACTTCACATAAAAAACCTCCTTCAAACATTTTTTCTCATTCTCCACACGCCACATTAGTTGCATTACCTTGAATGGTAGCTGGGGTTTTCTTATGAAAACCAGTCACAGTTACATTTTAACTGCAGAAAAAATAAAGTACAGTGAGCCAAAATAAACATAGCCCTAGATTCAAAATTGTTTTACAGTCACCACAGAGAGATGGATCAAAATTTCTCCTGGATCCACTGCTCTACCGTCATTTCAGTCACTCTGTTGTAGCATTCTACCAACCATGGGACCACGATATTTATATACAGAAGGGCTTTCTTTTTGCTCACTGCTGCTAGCAGGAATGATAGCAGTGAAAGCAGACATAAGTGCAGGTAATTTGGGAGATTTTGTTCTCCATAGCCAATATATTTCCACCTTAACAGCTGTACTTGCTTAAATTCACAAGTGGGAGCACTGTCCAGCTCATGGGATCAAAGAACCTGATTAAATAGCAGAGTCATGATTTATTAACATAATCTAGACATTCATGTCATGTTAAGCCTGAACAAAGTTTACAGATTTGCACAAATAACGGAAACAAGAGTGAATCAACAGCATTGTTTTTTTTTCACCCATTATGCTCTACAGGTTGCATTGCATTGCATACGGGGTGTGTAGTTTATTAAACTAAATTTTAAACTATGACCTATCATTGACACTTGTCTTCTTGACTGTCAATGTTTTTTCTCTCTTTTCTTTATGTTGGGATGCAGCATCCAGCATTTGTTTCTTATTCCTAATTGACCTTGATTAAGTAGCTTACTAGGCCATTTTGGAGTCAACTGCATCGCTATGGGTCTGGACTCACATGGAGAACAGTATGCACAAGGGCAGCAGATTTCATGCCCTGCAGGACATCAGTGAACTAGAACAACAATGATAGATTCAAGGTCTTGTTTGGTGACACTAGTTTCCATTTCCAGCTCTATTAAGTGAATGAAAATTCCACCAGTCACCATCGTGGGATCTAAAACACTGTCTCAGATAAAGCAAGAGCAATAATGAGATGGCTGCAGTGAGACTGAGAAGCTACCTGGACAAACAGTCTTGGAAAGTGTGGACATGAATACTATCAAGAAGTCTGAGCACCCTGAATACTTCCCAAATCAAGTGCCTTTTGTTGCAATTGTGATAATGTCACTGCCTGGAGCAGTATTTGCTGTTCTTTCCTTCCTGCCTTTGAGCCGACGGGATGAGCCACCTTTTTGAATTGTTACAGTCCAGGCAAACCCATAATTCTATGCAAAGAGGAATTCAAAGGCTTTGACCCAGCTACAATGGAGGAATGACAAAGTGATTTCAAGTCAGGATTGGTGTGTTGCTTAGAGAGAATCTTAGAATTAGAGCTTTCTCAAGATACTTCTGCCCTTCTTCTAACTGGGAGCATCATGAATTTGGAATGTGCTGTTAAGATAATCCATAGCAGGTTATAAAGTTATGAGACACAGGAGCAGAAGGAGGTTATTCAGCCTTTTGAGCCTCATCTACCATTCAAAGAGATCAAAGTTGATTTGATAATTCTCAACTCCACTACCCTGCATTTTCCCCGTAATCCTCGGTGAGGGCAAAGTTCCTGAAGTTCAGCAGGGCCAGAAGGCTATTCTCTCAATACAGAGGTGTGATCTGTGATGGTTTATTCTGACGGTCACCATGCCTCAGGCCAGGGGAGACTTTGAGAGAGAGAGTCCTTCATAGTAATCTCAGCTGGTGCAAGAACTGAAATCTAGCACAGGGTAGCTCCCAGAGTGAGCAGAACCCCTGACACTCCTGTTTAAATCTGTCAGCCAGGGCTCCCTGAATAGGCCAAATTAACAGTCCCAACCAGGGAGCTTATATCCTATGAGGGCCACTTGGTTGGCCTTGTTACTGTCACTATAGTTTCCATGGACACCTAACATCTATCTGACCACCCAGTAATTTGCATTTCCATCTATGTGGATAGAAATTCCCGATGGTTTCCGGTGGGAGATGGGGTCTGGGCAAAGAATGAGGTCCAAGATTAACCTGAATGGAGCCTCACACTTGGCATAGCTGGCTGGATCTGTGCCCATTTCGGAACACTGCCATCCGTACCCCAATGACTTCCAGCTTTATTGACTCAACTGTTTTTTGCTTCAGTCGAACTATATTGTGTATAATAGCTGCCTCCAAATTAATCCCATTAGAAAAGAAAAATATGTACACTGAACAGTTCCACATACATTCAAATTATCCTCTTTGAAAAAAAGAACATTAACTATGGCAAAAAAAAACAGCTCACAAATTAAAAGCTGGAATTCCCTATCGATTAATCAGTCATACTTATTACAGTTTATGATTTGGAAAACAGTAATAGATGCAGGTCCTGATAACACAATGTTAGAAAGTTACTAATAAATTAAGACATCTGCAACAAAAGCAAATATTGCAGCCGAAACCTCAAAGGTTTAGCAGCATCTGTGAGAAGAAAATCAATTTAATGTTTTGAGTCTAGGCCAGGCCTGAAACATTAACCCTGCTTCCTTCCCATTGATTCTGCCAGGCCTTCTGAGTTTATCCAGCATTTTCTGTTTCTGTTTCAAATCTTCAGCATTCACACTACTTTGTTTTATTTTAGTGTTTAAGGCATTCACGTACAAATGTGAAAGCGTATTACATAGAACAGCACAGCACAGTACAGGCCCTTTGGCCCACAATGTTGTGCCGACCTATTATCCTACTAAGATCAAACTACCCTGCATACCTGACATTTTACTATCCTCCATGTGCCTGTCCAAGTGTCGCTTAAAAGTCTCTAAAGTTTCTGACTCCACTCACTGCCAGCAGTGCATTCCACACACCCACCACTCAATATCAATAAATGTACAATGCGGGATAGCAGAATCTTTCAATAATAGTTTTAATTCACAGAATTGGAACTTGTCTTTCTTAAGAGCTTGTCAGGGTGAAATCCCCTCAGAATACAGCACAAAAAGGGGAATGGTGCATCAACATCAAATTTTAGAGAATTTTTTTCTAACATATATTAGTAAATTTCTAATCGATCTGTCATTGCACCTGTCTGGAGTAGGTGGGAATTGAATCCAGGCCTGCTAGATCAGAGGTAAGGGCACTACCAGAACATTACAAGAGCCTCTAGCAACAAATGTTATGCTTCACAGAACATACTTTCCAACTGAAATTGATTTTCGTCCACAATTTTTCCTTTTACTCGCCAGCTCTTGACAAATTGGACCAGACCCCATCGTGAAATACAAACCTTACAAAATATTAGCAGCTTTATTTTTAATTTTGTTAACATTGAGCTTACAATGGCTAAATTGAGCTTCTTTTTAATTTTAAAAATAAATGCAAAGTAGTTAAATGTCTAAAGAGAAATTGTACGGAGTATATTTAATTACAGCTGACTCATCACAATTAACTATATGTTGACCATTCATATAAAAGTTTCCAATTGACATCAGTATGATGTAGGAGCTACTTAACCCCATTGTGGTTCATAGTAACCACATCCGCACCAAATGCAAGCTACTTGAGGAACTCAGGCTCACAGTTGATGAGCTGGAATCTGACTTTCAAACACTGCATCACATCAGGGATGGGGAGAGTTACCTCGATGCTGTGGTGCAGAAGGTAGTCACACTTCTTAAATTAATCACCATGAATCAAGTCAGCAGTCAGGCACAGAACAATATGACGACAAGTGAAGCAGGTACAGGGGTCCAGTAGGTAGTGCTGAAGGAACCTCAGCCATTCAGCTTGTCTAACAAGTTTGAGATCCTTGCTCCCTATGTGGATGAGAGTGGACACAGTAGCGAGAATGAGCAAAACGACCATAGTGACCAATGTATAGTGAGTCATTCAAGAGGAGAGAGAAAACAGAAATGTATAGTCAGAGGGACAGACACTGTTTACTGTGGCCAGGATCGAGAGTGCTGAAGGCCATGTTACCTGTTTGCTGCCCCGGTTCAGGATATCTCACCTGGGATGCAGAAGAACACATGATGTTGGAGGTAGCATATTAGGATAGATAGACAATTAGATTTTGGGCAGGAAACAGTGAGTGGGGATTATGGCAGTGATAATGGGAACGGCAGATGCTGGAGAATCCAAGATAACAAAGTGTGGAGCTGGATGAACACAGCAGGCCAAGTAGCATCTCAGGAGCACAAAATCTCTAACACCATCCAAGACCTCATCACCTCAGGGGGCCTCCCACCCACAGCCTCCAATATCATTGTTCCCCAACCCCACATGGCCCATTTCTATCTCCTTCCCAAAATCCAAAAAAAACTGCCTGCCCTGTTCGACCCATTGTCTCAGCATGTTCCTGCCCCACCAAACTCATCTCCACCTATCTGGACTCCATTTTCTCCCCTTTGGTCCAGGAACTCCCTACCTACGTCCGTGACACCACCCACGCCCTCCACCTCCTCCAGAACTTCCAATTCCCTGGCCCCCAACACCTCATTTTCACCATGGACGTCCAGTCCCTATACACCTGTATTCCGCATGCAGATGGCCTCAAGGCCCTCCACTTCTTCCTGTCCCACAGGCCCGACCAGTCCCCCTCCACCGACACCCTCATCCGCCTAGCCGAACTTGTCCTCACCCTCAACAATTTCTCTTTTGATTCCTCCCACTTCCTACAGACTAAGGGGGTGGCCATGGGCACCCGCATGGGCCCAAGCTATGCCTGCCTCTTTGTAGGTTACGGGATACAATCTCTCTTCCAAAGCTACACAGGCCCCAAACCCCACCTCTTCCTCCGTTACATTGATGACTGTTTCGGCGCCGCCTCTTGCTCCCCAGAGGAGCTCGAACAGTTCATCCACTTCACCAACACCTTCCACCCCAACCTCAAGTTCACCTGGGCCATCTCCAACACATCTCTCACCTTCCTGGACCTCTCAGTCTCCATCTCAGGTAACCAGCTAGAAACTGATGTCCATTTCAAGCCCACTGACTCCCACAGCTACCTAGAATACACCTCCTCCCACCCGCCCTCCTGCAAAAATTCCATCACCTATTCCCAATTCCTCCACCTTCGCCGCATCTGCTCCCACGATGAGGCATTCCACTCCCGCACATCCCAGATGTCCACCTTCTTCAAGGACCGCAACTTTCCCCCCACAGTGATCGAGAACGCCCTTGACCGCGTCTCCCGCATTTCCTGCAACACATTCCTCACACCCCGCCCCCGCCACAACCGCCCCCAGAGGATCCCCCTCGTTCTCACATACCACCCCACCAACCGCTGGATACAACGCATCATCCTCCGACACTTCCACCATCTACAATCCGACCCCACCACCCAAGACATTTTTCCATCCCCACCCTTGTCTGCCTTCCAGAGAGGCCACTCTCTCTGCAACTCCATTGTCCGCTCCACACTCCGCTCCAACCCCACCACACCCGGCACCTTCCCCTGCAACCGCAGGAAGTGCTGCACTTGCCCCCACACCTCCTCCCTCAACCCTATCCCAGGCCCCAAGATGACCTTCCATATCAAGCAGATGTTCACTTGCACATCTGCCAATGTGGTATATTGTATCCAATGTACACGGTGTGGCTTCCTCTACATTGGGGAAACCAAGCGGAGGCTTGGGAACCGCTTTGCAGAACACCTCCGCTCGGAGCGCAACAAACAACTGCACCTCCCAGTCGCAAACTATTTCAACTCCCCCTCCCATTCCTCAGTCGACATGTCCATCATGGGCCTCCTGCAGTGCCACAATGATGCCACCCGAAGGTTACAAGAACAGCAACTCATATTCCGCTTGGGAACCCTGCAGTCCAATGGTATCAATGTGGACTTCACCAGCTTCAAAATCTCTCCTTCCCCCACTGCATCCCAAAACCAGCCCAGTTAGTCCCCTCCCGCCACTGCATCACAAAACCAGCCCAGCCTGTCTCTGCCTCCCTAACCTGTTCTTTCTCTCACCCATCCCTTCCTTCCACCTTAAGCCGCACCTCCATTTCCTACCTACCACCTCATCCCACCTCTTTGACCTGTCCGTCTTCCCTGGACTGACCTGTCCCCTCCCTACCTCCCCACCTATACTCTCTCCACCTATCTTCTTTTCTCTCCATCTTCGGTCCGCCTCCCCCTCTCTCCCTATTTATTCCAGTTCCCTCTCCCTATCCCCCTCTCTGACGAAGGGTCTAGGCCCGAAACGTCAGCTTTTGTGCTCCTGAGATGCTGCTTGGCCTGCTGTGTTCACCCAGCCTCACATTTTATTATAGTGGGGATTATGGCCTTCTTTTTCAGGTTGGCAAACTGTGACCAGAGGAATTCCACGTGCTGGGAACACAATGGTTTACAATATTTATAAATGACTTGGAGGAAGGAAGCAAATGTGCTGTGGCAAATTTGTAGATTGCACAAAAATAGGCGAAAAAGGCAAGTTTCAAGATGTAAGTAGTTAAGTAAAGGGCAACACATTGGCAAATGGACTATAATGTGGTAAAATGTGAAGTTGTTTGGTTGGAAAGGGAGAACAAAGGAACACAGTATTATTAAAATGGAGAAAACCTGGAGGAAACTGAAACACAAAGGGATTGTGAGGGGCATGTGTACAGAACACACAAAGCTTTCAAACAGATGCAGCAGTTAATCAGGAAGGCTCAGGGAATATGGTCCCTTATTTCATGGGGGTTGGAGTATAAGAGTAATAAAATCTTCCTGTAACTACACTAGGTGCTGGTGAGACCACGTCTGGAATATTGTGAGCATACACCGTATTAAAGTATTGTTTCAATGAAGGCTGCTCACAGAAGGTTCCCCCGATGATCCCGGGTGTGGAGGGACTGTCTTCTGAGCAAAGGACAAAACCGTTGTTTAGGTCTTACAAGAATCAAAGGTAATCTCATTGAAATATATGGACAGTTATGGGGCTTGGCAGGGTAAGTGCTGAGAGAATGTTTCCCCTTAGGTAGTGGCATAGGCTCGGAATAAAGGGGCATGAAATTAATGTGAGATAAGTAGGAAATTCTTCACCTGGAGGTTTGAATTTTGCAAACACACTGTCTCAAGCAGAAACACACAACACAAACATGCTCCCCCTCTGTCTTTCTCTCTCTCTCTCTCACACACACACACACACACACACACACACACAAACACACACACACACACACACACACACACACACACACACACACACACACCCTCTCACTCACATACACACAGTCTCCCTCACACACACACCTTCTCCTACATCCTCTCTGTTACACATACACAAACGTAGACACTCCCTTGTCCACACACACATTCCCTCTCACTCACACACACTCCCAAATACGCACTCACTCTCACTCATACACAAAAACACACACCATCTCACTCTCACGCACACACACGCACAAACACATACACACACACAAACACACACACTCCCTCTCACTCACACACAAAAACACGCACCCATCTCACTCTCTCTCTTCCACACACACACACTCCCTCCATCTCCCTTTGCCACACAGACACACATGCACACACACTCCTTGCTCCCCACCACACACACATTCCCTCTTACTTACACACAAAAACACGCACCATATCACTCTCACACGCACATACAGAAACATACCCTCTTCCTCGTGCACACATACACTTTCCCTCTCACTCCAAACACAAACACTCACACACACACACTCCCTCTCTCACTCACACACACACACACACACCCCTTTCTCTCTCTCACACAGAAACACACACACTCCCTCTCTCTCACGCACAACCACACACACATTTCCTCTCTCACACACACACATACACATACTGCCTCTCTCTGATACACACAAACACACTCACACAGACGCAGACACACACAGACACACACCCCCCTCTCCCTCACACACAGAAACACACACACTCCCTCCCTCTCACGCACACACTCACACAGTCACACACATACACAAAACACACAACACACGGTGAGACTTTGCACAGATCTAGTAACTCACCACTTGGCATCCATGAGGCACTGTGAGCCATTGACAGCAGCAGAGTTGTACTCCAGCTCAGTCTGTAACCTCATGGCCTGGCCCCCACTCAACAGTTACCTCATACCAGGGGATTAACGCTGGTTCAATGGAGGGTGCAGGAGGGTATGGCAGGAGCAGCACCAGGCATAACTGAAGATGAGATGTCAACCTGGTGAAGCCAACAAATAGGGCTGCTTGTATACCAAACAGCCAAAGCAGCTAAGCGATCCCAAAACCAACGGATCAGATCTAAGCTCTGCAGTCCTGCTACATCCAGTGATGAATGGTGGTAGATAACTAAACAACTCACTGGAGGTGGAGATTCCACAAACACTATCCTCAATGATGGAAGAGCCGAGAACATCAGTGTAAAAGATAAGGCTGAAGTATTCACAGTAATCTTTAGCCAGAAGTGTTGAGTGGATGATCCATCTCAGTCTCTTCCAGTGGTCCCCAGTATTACAGATACCAGTCTTCAGCCGATTCAATTCACTCCATGTGATATCAGGAAATGGTTGGAGACACTGAATACTGCAAAGGCTACGGAGCCTGACAATATTCCGGCAATAGTATTGAATAGTACTGCAGACTAGTCTTCTAGAACTTGTCACTCTCCCAGCCAAGCTGTTCCAGTACAGTTACAACACTGGTATCTACCCAGCAATGTGGAAAACTGCGTAAGATTATCTTGGGCACAAAAAGCAGGAGAAATTCAACCCGGCCAATTATCACCCCATCAGTCCACTCTCAATCATCAGTAAAGTGATGGAAGGTATCATCAACAGTGTTACCAAGCAGCACCTGCTCAGCAATAACCTGCTCAGTGACACCCAGTTTGGGTTCTGCCAGGGCCACTCAGCTCCTGATCTCATCACAGCCTTGGTTCAAACATGGGCAAAAGAGCTGAATTCCAGAGGTAAAGTGAGAGTGACAACCCTTCATATCATTGACCAAGTATGACATCAAGGAGCCCTAACAAAACAGGAATCAGTGGGTATCAGGGGGCAAACATTCTGGTGGTTCATGTCATACCTGACACATAGGAAGATGGTCATGATTGTTGGAGGTCAATCATCTCAGCTCTAGGACATCTCTGTAGGAGCTCCTCGGGGTAGTATCCTCGGGCCAACTATCTTTAGCTGCTTTATCAATGATCTTCCTTCCGTCATAAGGTCAGAAGTGGGGATATTCACCAATGATTGCACAATTTTCAGTCCATTCATGACTCTTCAGATACTGAAGGAGTCCATCTTCAAATGCAACAAGATCTGGACAATATCCAGGCTTGGGCTGACAAGTGGCAATCGATATTCGTGCTACACAAATGCCAGGCTATGACCATCACCAATAAAAGACAATCTAACTACCGTCCCTTGATATTCAATGGTGTTACCATCACTGAGTCTCCTAATATCAACATCCTGGGGGTTACCATTGATCAGAAACTCAACTGGGCTCACACAAACACAGTAGCTACAAGAGCAGGTCAGAAGCTAGGAATACTGCGACAAGTAACTTACCTCCTGACTCCTCAAAGCCTGTCCGCCATCTACAAGGCACAAGTCAGGAGTGTGATGGAACATTCCCCACTTGGCTAGATGAGTGCAGCCTCAACAACAGTCAAGAAACTTGACACTATCCAAGACAAAGCAGCCTGTTTGGTTGGCACTACATCCACAAGCATCCACTCCCTCCACCATTGTCACTCAGTAGCAGCAGTGTGTACTATCTACGAGATGCACTGCGGAAATTCACCAAAGATCCTCGGACAGCACCTTGCAAACCCATGACTACTTCCATCTAGAAGGACAAGGGCAGCAGACATATGAAAACACCACTTCCTCCAAGTTCCCCTCCAAGACACTCACCATCTTGACTTGGAAATATATTGCTGTTCCTTCATTGTCACTGGATCAACATTCTTGAATTCCCTCCCTAACGGCATCGTGGGTCAACCTATAGCAGGAGGACTACAGTGATTCAAGAAGGAAGCTCATCACCACCTCCTCAAGGGCAACTAGGGATGGGCAAGAAATGCCCACAAATGAATAGGATAGAAAAATACACACACACCCTCTCATTGACACACATTCATTCACACGGACATATAGACCCTTGCACACACAGGCACACATACTCCCTGTCCCACACAGCCACACACACACACAGTCCCTCTCCCACACACACACTCCATCACTCACAAACACACACACACACAGCCTATCCTTCACACACCCACTCTTCTCCCTCAAATAAACACACACTCTTCTCCATCCCACACACACGCGCGCACACACATACACTCCCTCTCACATACATACATACACACACACAGCCTATCCCACACACACACACACACACACACACACACACACACACACACACACACACACACGCTCTTCTCCCTCAAATATACATATGCACACTCCTCTCCTTCACGTGCGCGCAAGCACGCACACACACACACACACACACACACCCCCATCCCTCACACGTGCACATACACATACTCACAGATACACACTCCCTCTTGCTCTCTCACACACATACACACATGCTCCCTCTCTCTCACACACACACACAAACACTGTCCCTCTTTCACACACACACCCACCCCCTCTCATTGACACTCTCTTGTACATATAGACCCTCAAACACACGGTCCCTCAAACACACACACACTTTCTCTCTTCCATACACATACCAATCCCCCTCTCTCTTTCTCACACACATTCACAACCCTTCCTCTCACACACACATGCTCACACACACACTCTCCACCACACACATGCTCTCTCTCATGCACACATACACATATTCACCCTCCATGTCAGACACACACACACACACACACGCACACACACACACACGCACACACACACACACACACACACACACTCTGCCTCACACACCGACATACACACAGAAACATAATCCCTCTCCTAACAGAAACACACACACTCCTGCTCACACACACACATCCTCTCACCCACACACAAACACACAAATAATCCCTCTCCTAACAGAAACACACACACTCTGGCTCATACACACACACACAGCCACTCAGTCACATACCACACAGACTCCCTCTTACTCAAACAAAGACGCGCATACCTGCTCACACATGCCCTCTCACACACATACACACACACATTCCCTCTCACTGTCCATCACAGAGACACTTCTTCTCCCTCACAGACACATACATGCTCCCTCTCTTAGACACATATGCCTTTCCGTCGCACACACTCCCTCTCTCTCTCTTTCTCACACACACACACACACACACACACACACACACACACACACACACACATAGACACATACAGACACAGCCTATTGCTCACATGTGCAATCACACATACTCTATCACTCACAGATGCACACTCCCTCTTGCTTTCTCACCCACACACAAATTCCCTCGCTCTCACACACACTCAAACACTGTCCCTCTTTCACACACACACCCACCCCCTCTCATTGACGCTCACTCGTACATATAGACCCTCAAACACACACACACTCTCTTCCATACACACAGCAATCCCCTCTCTCTTTCTCACACATACTCACAACCCTCTCTCTCACACACACATGCTCACACACACACTCTGCACCACACACACATGCTCTCTCTCATACACACACTCACACACACTCCAACACATACACAAACACACACTCACAAACACACACACACCCTCTCATTCACACACACACACACACACACCATCACAAAGATTACACACACTTTCTCACATTCACACACACTTACACACTCAGCTCACAAACACACACACTTAAACACATAGACATACTCATCTCTCTCCCACACACCCACATTCCCTCTTCCACACACACCCACACACACACACACACACACACACTCTCTCTCCTTGGCACACATATATGCACACACTCTCACACACACACAAAACACTCTCACACACACGCACTGTCTCACATGCACTCTCTCTCTCACACACACACACACACACACACACACACACACACACACACACACACACACACAGAGTCACACACGCACCCATTGTCTTAACCAGAAATACACACTCGCCCACCCACACTCTCATAAACACAAGGACGCACATATTCACACACACTCTCAGTCACACACAGGCATGCTCAAACACACTCTCAAGCAGATCACACACACGTTCTAACATTCACACACACTGACACACAGACACACAAACACACTCTCACACACAGACTTATGCTTTCTCTCTATCTCTCTCTCATACACACACACACACACACACACACACACACACACACACACACACATACTCTTTCACTCACATACATACACTCCCTCTCCCTCTCTCCCTCTTTCTCACACACACACACTCCCTCTCACTGATACATATAGACACACACACACACACACAAACTCTCACTCTCTTATACACACACACTCCCTCTCCCTTATACAAACACTCCATCTCACTCACACACCCACAGTACTCTCTCACACACATGCACTCTTTCTCACACACAGGCGCTCTCTTTCTCACAAGCACATATGCAGATTCACACATACACACGGTCACACATTCACACTCACTCTCTCAACCACACTTATACACCCGCTCACACACATACACACTCTCATAAGCAGAAATACACATACCCTGTCTCTCACACACACTAGCTCGCTCTCTTACACACACACACACACTCTTACACAAACACAGATGCTCTCGCACACATGCCCACACACACACACAAGCACAAACTCTCGCACACACATGCTCAAATGCAAACACACATACTCTCTCTCTCACACACAATGTACCCGTTCACTCACATACATACACTCCGTCTCCCTCTTTCCCTCTTTCTCACACACACTCCCTCTCACTGATACGAACATACACACACACACACAACACTCTCACACACACACACATGTACACATTCACATATACACATTCACACATGGTCACACATTCACACACACACACACACACAAACACACACAGTCACACATTCTCTCTCTCTCACACACACACATACACACACAACACACACACACAAACCCTCTCATTCACACACACTCTCACACACACCGTCACACAGATCACACCAGTTTATCACATTCACACACACTTACACACTCACCCTCACAAACACAGACTTAAACACATAGACATACTCATCTCTCTCCACACATCCACATTCCCTCTTCCTCACACGGACACACACACATACTCCTTCTCACTCACACCCACACACTCCCTGCCACACATACATGCACACGTTCACACATTCTCACACACACACAAAACACTCTGTCACATGCACACGCTCTCTCTGTCTCTCACACACACAGTCACATACGCACCCACTGTCTCAACCAGAAATACACACTCGCCCACCCACACTCACACAAACTCTCATAAACACAAGGACGCACATATTCACACAGACCCTTTTACACTCAGTCACACATAGGCACGCTCACACACACTCTCATGCAGATCACACACACGTTCTAACATTCACACACACTGACACACAAACACACTCTCACACACAGATTCATGCTTTCACTCTCTCTCTCTCACACACACACACACACACACACACACACACACACACACACACACACGTACCCTTTCACTCACATACATACGCTCCCTCTCCCTCTTTCTCACACACACACACCTCCTCTCACTGATACATACACACACACACATGCACACACTCTCACACACACACAAAACACTCTCACACACACGCACTGTCTCACATGCACTCTCTCTCTCACACACACACACACACACACACACACACACACACACACACACACACACACACAGAGTCACACACGCACCCATTGTCTTAACCAGAAATACACACTCGCCCACCCACACTCTCATAAACACAAGGACGCACATATTCACACACACTCTCAGTCACACACAGGCATGCTCAAACACACTCTCAAGCAGATCACACACACGTTCTAACATTCACACACACTGACACACAGACACACAAACACACTCTCACACACAGACTTATGCTTTCTCTCTATCTCTCTCTCATACACACACACACACACACACACACACACACACACACACACACATACTCTTTCACTCACATACATACACTCCCTCTCCCTCTCTCCCTCTTTCTCACACACACACACTCCCTCTCACTGATACATATAGACACACACACACACACACAAACTC